>NW_027281442.1:0-76568 GCF_046629955.1 Centroberyx affinis
TTTTGATCATGCTCCACTGGAAATGCAAATTAACTGAGCAAGTTCACGGTCTCTTTACAAGCCTCTGCTGTCCAGGCCGCTGCTCTTATCAGACGAGCACTTCTGGCTTTATCACTGACCCAGATTGATCTTTTTTAATAATAATGATAAACCTCCACTGATGTCTTCATCTTAGGAACATTTAAGGTATATCTCTGAGGCCAAATCATTTCTTAGAATGCACAGCTGAGATGAACAAACTACCACCTTAAAACCACTCTTAACTCAAAATTGATCAACTTGTCTCTTTCAGCAGATGATATTGAATTTAACACCTTAAATTCCACAATGTATTTGACCTGCTTACCGCACAACATGGTGAGAATCCTCTTGTGAATCTCACCAGTTTTCATATGTGTAATGAGATGAGACTTCTATTTCACACAGGCTTTGCCCTCTTCTATTAAATACTTCTATATGTGTACAGAAACAGTGTGAAACAGACATGCCTTTGATATCAGTGACTTCTCAGTCTTCACGGCCGTCTCCAAGACCCCTATCACCCCGCCCCTTCACTGCTGTTTATTGATCTTCGCCTCCTTTGATCAAATTGGGAATTGGGAATTGCCGCAACATCGATGGAACTTATCTCTTCCTACACAAATCTCTGGCTCCCTGCTAATAAATGTACAGCATATCAATATAGCAGGTTTTCCGCTCTTATATCGATGGGACAGACCGGGGTGACTTTGTTAATCAGTAAATACTGTATTCGCTCAGGCAGTGTTTTGCTGCTGTGGATGTGGGGTGGCATGGTGGCTCTGGGGTCGGAGTGGGGATTGTCTGCCTGGACTTAGGGGGGTTTTCATCCATGTTGAGTGGAGATGTGTGGCACTTTTGCAGTACATTGTCTTAGACCCCTAAATAAACCATACACATGTATGACTGTCCTATTTCTCCTATTTACTATTATTGACCTTTCTCTTTGTATGTATATGTGGTCAACATATCTTTTAATCTTCAGTTTCTCCTTACACTGTTGTCTTTTGTAAAGTGCACATGCCCTCTTTATTATCAGCAGTGGAGGGGTCAGTGTGTTCTTGATTTTTACTGTATGAACTGTGACATGTTGATTACATATAGAAATTCAAGAAAACCTTCTTAAAAAAAACACACACACACACACACACACACACACACACACACACACACACACACACACACACAGGAAACACACCACCCACTGTCATTTGTTTCATGAAGTCACAGTCTTATCAGGTCACAATTCGTCTGCGGTGTCTCATCCAGGGAAAGAATGAAATGAAGCGATACTGATCTGGCCTTCTCTTGTGCTTTAAAGCGGTGCCAACGCAAGGAGCAGAGGGCCAACACCCAATCAATCAGTGTTGGATGTAGCTTCCCCCACCCCCTGTCACAACACCACTAATGGCAAAGGTGATCCGGGCTTTGGCTTTGTGGCCTCTATTGACTAATGAGGCTTGAAATGAAATACAGTGCATTTGGCAATAAATGCCCCAATTTGTACTCTAGCTTTTTTTTTTCTTTGCATGGCCAGGGATGATTAATGCATGTGGGGCAATCTAGATAAGTTTGGCACTGTCCGTGGTGGAGTGTGTTTGCATGTGTGTGTGTGTGTGTGTGTGTGCGTGTGTGTGTGCGTGCCTGTGAGCGTGATTGTGTGCTGGCATGCTTCAGTAATTGACACTGAAAAGTCGATGTCTTCCAGCCAGGTTGATCAGCTATTGATATGCCTTTCAAAAAAAGCAATAGTGTTAGCAATCAATCATACTCTATATGAAGCTTTTTTCCCTACACAGTAAAACACTGCTGTAGGCATCAGGATGGAAGATGCTGCTTTGGAAATGTTTTTTGGTGTGTTTTGTGTATTAACATAATCACCATGCAACAATAGAGATGGAAGTTAAACCGACTGTGTTGTAAATGTTCCCCCAGCCTTGTGGAAAAGCTGACAATGACGCTCCAAAGGATCTGGAGGAGCCAAGTTTGGCAAGCGGAGGCGGGGTCGGGCCAAGAGCAGCACACTGGAACAACCAGGCACACTTTCATTCAATTAACCTTATACATATATCTCGCTCTGTTCCAGTAGGTGCTGGCAGATCAGATCATCTGGCCCGAGCTGCAAACCAGGGTGTGATCTATATGTGCTTTTGAAAGCCAATTTTTGGATTGAAGCTGCCGCTAGCTGATGTTGTGTGCCAGTATTCAATATCTTGAAAATTTTAATTTAACCATTTTCATGCCCAAGGAATTAATTCAGTTCAGTGTTTCCAATTCAGTGTTTTCTCCAGAACTGTTTTCTTGTCAGGGTGGAAAAGCCTCTGAAACAGCTTTTAGAGCATCATGGGACACTAAAACTCTCCATTGAAACACAGACTAATGAAATGCTTTTAGGGTTCGCAGGTCTTTAATTCTTCAAGTAAGTTGAAAAATTATTCAAAAAATGATTGAGGCTTTCTGTAGCTATGGTCAGGGAGGAACCTCCATCATATCAGGTGGATTACATGACTGGCCGATATCTGATATTTAATAAAAAGCCATATATCGGTCTAAACCTACTACAAACAGAGAAGGGAACAGGCTGAAAAGTCTTCATATAGAGAACCAGTGGTGCCAAATGTTGTTTTTAGACAAAGCAGTCAGTGTCCAATGTCCTTCCCTCCACTCACTGTTGGGTTGCTACAGCAGGAACAGACTCGATACTTCAGCAACTCGCCAATCTGCAGGACACCCTGCCATGCTGCCATGAGAGAAGTACACTTGTTTCCAAGTGGAGTTAGCAGTTTCACTTTTCATGAATTTTCAAGCAATAAGTCACAATATCTTAAGACAAGAGTACAGAGCAAAGCAGATCACATCAAGAGGAAAATGATTCAACAACTGGAACTGGAAAGGAGTGAAATCATCTCACCCCATTGGCAGATTTTTTGTTCACTTGTTCTAAGAAAAATCCGGCTTTAAGACTAAACACCAGATTAAATTACTTGTTAAAATGGATATTTTTGCAGCGTAGGCACTTCAGTTCACCTCATGCCTAACAAGGCCTCTTAGTTCTTCTAAAATCACTATACAGCACAGCACCGCATGGCTTACAGTTTAAGTAACCATACACATACATTTGGAGAAAAATGGTTTGGGGAAAGCGTTCCCTCAAACTAATAGCAAGCAAAATTGTGCTATTAGTTTCTTTGCTACTTGTTTGCTACTTTATCTGTGAATTATGGATGTTTCATTCCACTGACACAAAAGCAGCTGTGTACCTGGACTCCTGTTTGCCTTGTTTCTTAAACTAACCCCGGCCAGATTCACACAACATCTGTTTTGCTGTTGGGGAGAACAGGTGCACAGCAAAGGGAATACTAAATGAAAGGTAGAACAAAAGGCTCGGATCAATACGGACGACACAACAAGGAAAAACATAAAAGCTACATAAGCGTGAAAACATTTTTCTCAGCTCTACGGAGTCCGTACGGCGCTTTGATTAAAAAATTGCACAAAAAAAAAAAAAAATATATATTTTATTTCATTCTTGACTTTTTCTTGAGCATTGCTGAAATGATGAGTCTGTTTGCTTGAATCCGCAGAGACTTCCAACCTGACCTGTCAGATGACTGGGTGTAATAAACTGTTGAGACATATTTATCAAAACATGAGGATTTCCACTGTGTTCTCCTACACTTAAACCCATCGCTTGCATGAATCCTGCATATTAAGGTTATATGAGGGTTATACCAGCTTTCCACACCTCAGGCGGGGCCCATCTGATTCAGTCTGCCTCTATTACGTGAGGCAGAGAACCCGAGATCTCATCAGCTGTTACGTCAGGGACAAAACAATACTTCTACAACCCCATCAAACAAACACCGGCTGCCGCACTTGCCGCACTGTAGATATTTTCTTTCATGCCGTTCCCCTGCCCCCTGTCAGTTCTTAGCATGCTGCTCGGAGTTAAGCCGTACAGCAGTCTGCCGCGGCGTCCGGCGTCTATATAAATGCTAATGAACGGCGGGGCAGCGAGAGGCCACGGTGCTTTTGTCATGTTAATATTACGTTTGCCTCAGAGGAAGTTGCCGGGCTAGGTACGGGGCTGCAGATGAGTGGCAGGGCTTTGAAGATCTAACACATTATTATCTAAAGTGAAATCACATGAAAAGGGAATGATTCTTTAGTGGAGGGGATCTCACAGCTCCTGGAAAGAGCCTACTTACCTATTCTCTTCCTTAAGAAGAGAGACAGCGTGCGAATCAAGTTATATAAAGGACGAAACGCTGGCTGTATGTCAGGTGTGTTTGTGTTTGCGGCATTTGTAAGCAATTTCTGTGTTGTTTTCATCTACACACACATTCCTGGACTGACTGTTGGCCTGTGGGTGAATCACAAGTGGTTGAATCTAGGGTTGGACCAATATTGCAAGTTGATACCAATACTGATATTTTTGGATTGAAGCTGCTGATAGCTGATATTTTGTGCCAATACTCAATATCTTGACCAGTTTTAAAGCCCAAAAATTCCAAGTATTCAGTGTTTTCCCACAGAATTCAGGGTGGAAAAGCCTCTGAAACAGCATTTAGACCATCATGGGACGCTAAAACTCTCCACTGAAATGCAGACAAACGAAATTATTTTGGGGTTAGCAGCTACGGTCAAGCTAACAATTGAATTAAATGAATAAATTAAATGTGCAAAGAAAATAAAATGTCATTGCAGGTTTTACCGACTGTTTAAATGGGGCTGTGTTCTCCATCATATCAAAGATGGATGACATCACCGGCCAGTGATGTCATCCACCTCCATCCAATATTTAACTGAAGGTCAAAATTAGCCTAACCTAGTTGAATGGGGGACAACATGCTCATATGATTTCTTTTCCATAACACGCTATCACTGTTCTCTCAAACATCTCTCCCTACCATGAAGTTCTCTAGTTATATTCCCAATATTTTGCTCGATGTGTGAAGACACAAAAGTCAGACACCTCCTAGATTGAGTCCTGGACATGATGTATGGTTGGCCGGAGGCACAGCGGTGTTTTCTTTTTTTCTCTTTTTGCTGTTCCACGCAGTTCTGGAGAATACCCATGTAAAATTGGTACGCCCCATTAGCAGGGGGGCTCACATGGGATTGCAGAGCGCCGATGGTGGTTCCAATCGCAAACACTCAGCAAATCTCAGGATAGCAGTATCACCTCTCTTCAATTACACTTGCCAGCAGAGCAGCAAATACACTCTTAAGATGCCTGTCAATAGACATACTCACGCTTGTGCTTAGGAGGTGGAACTTTAGATTACCATTTAGCCTTAGATTACAGTACTATTGAGTGTTTCCATTGTCTAAGTGTCTGATAGCCTGTTTTAAATTCTGATGGAGAGCAGTTCTGTCTTGATGTTTTAACTGTCGACCTCATCCTTTTCAGGGTAACGCAAACCTTTCACATCAGCGGGTTGGACCTCAGATCTTGTGTCACCGGAGAGAAATACAACTGACACGACAACAATGACAGATGAGACGATTATGATCTACAGAGAGCGTCTCGGTGTCCATTTTCACACTGTTGTACAGTAGGAAGGCCTCAGTGGAATTTGTGTCAAGTTGATGTCCACACAGCGCTGACAACCGCTGATTATCCTCTCAGCGAATATCTCAAAATATTTAAGATAAGCTGTCTTCACCGGCTATGCAGACGCCAGCAGCAAGAGTCAGCCAGCAAGAGAGGCAGAATCCATAGTGTTTAAGGTACAATAGATATGTTTCCATCCAGCTGTCAAGCACATTTTACGCAAACTTTTGAAGTGTCGCAAAAAGTAAAATGTCAATTAGGTGTGTTTCCATCAGCTAGGCTGAAGTGAATAAACAAGCTTCTTGAACTAAAGGAAAAAAATCAATCCAAAAATAAATGGGAAGAGTCTTTCTAGAATTTATTACTATTGGTCAAGCTGTTTCAGTTCTTTAGTGTCAGCTAATGTTGGTCGTATTTCATGTTGTCTTTCAAAGACGAAAACAAAGAAATTCACTTGGTGATATTCTAATGTACCAACTAATGGTCATAACTCATCAGTTCAACGTATTTTTATTATGTGGCAAATTTCCACGTAAAATAATTAGGTTAATCCAACTATATCTTACCATGTTCATTACATGCAATTAAAATGTTTAGGTCAAACATATTTAAACTACATTGACCCAATGTGATTTGTACCAAAGTCAAACATATTTATATTACATTGACCCAATGTGTTTTCCCCCATATATAAAACCTTATATAAAAACCATATATAAACCATATATATATGTTACGTTGATCCAATGTGATTTGGGCCAAAGTCAAACATATCCATATTATGTTGATCTGATATGAATTGTTTCCTGGATGCATTTCTTTCAGGTTTGACCTAGATGCATTTCTTTCAGGTTTTTACATGACCTAAACAAAATCTATCATGTTCATAAAATTACAACTCAAATGGCATTTTAAGGTGTTTATTGCAGGTGTTAAGTGCAACTGACAAATTTCAACAACCAGGATAAAGAGACAGAGAGAGAGAAATACAGAGAAAGAGAGCGAGAGGGAGAGATAGAAAGAGAAAGAGAGAGAGCCAGAGACTAAGAGGAGTCCAAATCTGCTCCTGTTAAAAAGGTACTTTTAAAAGAACATGATGTAATGTAGAGTTCTATAAAAATGATGCAGAATCCTTTAGAAGCATGCTTGTGATAGGAAAATAGCAAAGCATGTAACCCCTAATTGCTCCAGTTAAGCTCCCTAAGAGTACAACAACTACATGATTACCAAATATGAATTCTAAAAGTGATAGCCTGAAATTTGATTTTCTCCTTCACCTTTAGGCACTTCAGCAGGAAGCCGGTGGATTGCCCACTTTGAGTTGGGAATGAGTCCTTACCCCAAGTGAGGGAGTTCAAGTATCTCGGGGTCTTGTTCTCGAGTGAGGGGACCATGGAGCGGGAGATGGGCCGGAGAATCAGCGGGAGCAGCGGGAGCAGCGGGAGCGGTACTGCGTTCACTTTACCGCACTGCTGTGACGAAAAGAGAGCTGAGCCAGAAGGCAAAGCTCTCGATCTACCGGGCAATCTTCATCCCAACCCTCACCTATGGTCATGAACTATGGGTCATGACCGAAAGGACAAGATCGCGGCCGAAATGGGTTTCCTCAGGAGGGTGGCTAGCATCTCCCTTAGGGATAGGGTGAGAAGCTCGGTCACCCGTGAGGGACTCAGAGTAGAGCCGCTGCTCCTTTGCATAGAAAGGAGCCAGTTGAGGTGGTTCGGGCATCTAGTAAGGATGCCTCCTGGTCGCCTCCCGAGGACCAGGTGGAGGGATTACATCTCCACGCTGGCCTGGGAACGCCTTGGGATCCCCCAGTCAGCGCTGGTTAATGTGGCCAGGGAAAGGGAAGTTTGGGGCCTCCTGCTGGAATTGTTACCTCCGCGACCCGACCTCGGATAAGCGGTTGAAGATGGATGGATGGATGGACCTTTAGCCACTTGTTCCATCAAGCTTAAAAAAATAAAAATAAAAAAAATGCATGATTCTGCCCATCAGTTTTTTCACATTTTTAAACAGCCTGTCAGGTGTTGTAACATTTCAATTAAATGCTTTAATGCTAGCCATTCTGAGAGTGACTGAAGGATAAATGCAGAAACATTTCCTCCCATAATTCATTTCTCTGACAAAGAAAACAATAGCAACAGTAACAAATCAGAAGTTGATGAAGGTTAACAACAGCTAAAACACCCAAACAAGGGTAAACTGCCTGCACATGAACATGTGTGAGTGCATTTCAGGTAGACAAAAGTGGTGATGTCTACCAACATGTCTTTATTATACGTTTTGGGACTCTGTCTGACCGTTTTTGTCCATCCAAGTTGAAAAAAAAGTTTTTGAAACACCTCAAGTGTTTTGCAGACCGGTTGGGTAGCTCAGATCCAGAGCATAAATCAAACCAAGAAGCCTGGTACAGGCGCAGGCAACACTCAGAAAGCCACTGAGCACCGTCACTCCCTCAATGACTACTCCCACATCTTCAGGATCCCCAGGACCATCTGCTCCTTCTCTCTCTCCACCAGGTCACAGACCTTAAAGACATAGAACACAGCACAAAATCACTGAAGTTGAGCAAATATTTGTATCATAAGCCATTATATACAATATCTCATGATGCAACTTGGCAGGACCCATGTTTCACCAAGCTCCTCCCCAATTTCAAATTTGAGTGCATCTTCCAGACAAATCTATAGCAATCTATACCTCTTATTCAGTAAATTAATACTCTCTGTCTTGCAGACATTTTGACCTAGCATGTCTTGGAGACGTGCATAAGCAGACACTAAGTCCAGCTGTTGTAGGCTTCACTTGTCTAACAGACAACAACTAAGCAAGTGATTTGTCTGCAAGATGCTGCTGGTGGCTTAGTTGTTGTCTCTTAGACATGTAAAGGCTACAACAGCTGGACTTAGCCACTGCCTCAGTGCGGTCTCAAACAAAGATGATATTAAAAAAGTAAACAAAACTTCTTCTATAGTCGCTGCCATCTTTAACAGCTGAACCGTGTAAACAAATGTAGTATGTGTCCTGTATTGCTTAGCAACGAAAGCAGTAGTGATTTGTGTGTGAAAGGGTACAAAACCATTTATGCATTTCCAAGACAAAACATACCTCATCTAAGACAGCCAAGATGTTATGGATTTTTCTTCCAACTCCTCCTCTGGGCTGTGGAAGATCTTCATCAGCTTATCAGGCTGCTGGTCCAGTTTCCCAAAGAATGTTGACTGCAGTGGAACCGTAGTAATCCGCATGAACTCAGCATTTATCTGCAAAGACATAACTAGCTACCATCAGAATAATGAACAAGGCGGTGCACAGTAGGTGGAAAACTCACTGAACATTGAACCAGGTGTCTACAGAAGCAAACTGAACCATAAGTCTACTTCCAACAGCCGTTAAGATATTTGTACTATCCACAATGGAAACTGTTAGAAACAACATGTATTATATTTCTGGGGGCTGTGATGGATAGATGGGGACTTTACAGAGAACATTTCAAACATCCAAAGCTACTTTTCAACTGTTGTGCAATGAAATTAAACCATTTCTCAGACCAATCATGCCAAATCTACATCATCATTCCATATATATAGGCTATGTGATGTGTGATTGGAGGGTGACAGTAGCCTAGAGCTTAGAAAAGTAGACTTGTGATCGCCGATTCGAATCTCCAACCAGCTGTGAAAATGTAGCTGGGGAAAGTGAATGAGTAACACTCTCCCCTCCCCCGATAACTACTGCTGAGTTGCCCTTGAGCAAGACGCTGCACCCCCAACTGCACCGATGGAGCTGCTCAGTGACCCACAGCAGAAGACTGTGGCTGTACTGGGCAGCTCCCAGTGTGAATGTGTGGAATAAAGATTTAAACAATCTCTGCCTCTTTTTCTAAGACAGCTGTGGAGGACAGAGGCGACGAAGATGTATGAAGAGGAGGAGGAGGAAGATCCTATCTGTAAACTGGAAGACAAAGCATCAGGGAGAGCTGGCCCTCTTGGGTTTTTTTTTTTGCTGGAAAAATTACAATCTCCACCATGAAAGCTGTAATTATATGAGCAGTTTTTCGGCATAGTGTTTGATAAACCCATCAATAATGAATACAAGTGGAAGAACAGCGGTAGAAATCTGTCAGCCTCAACTTTTCAGTGCTTTGTTGAAGAAGTGTTGGTGTATTTTGTTTCCTTTATTATTCGTTTTTCTTATACTATGCAGTGTCTGAAGACCAGTGGTAACCGGTAAGCAAAGAAACCTGGAATAGTGTATGAAATGTTGATTTTGTCTTTTTGTTGTATTGTTCTCTATACAATATTTGGTTCAACAGTATGTTCAACAGTAAAATATGTAGGACCAACCAGGTGAATTAGAATTCCAATCACATGGCAATGTTATGCTTTGTTGTAACATCCTTTCATTTGCCTTTGACTATCTTTTTTGCAATGGTACAAAGACATGATAGCATCTGATTACAGTAATAAACAACCATTAAAAAAGCACACAGTCGAAAACATATAATTGAATGCTTTCCTCTTTTGATTCTATGTATATTTAATGTTATTTAAATACAGGTTCTCTATAGACCGGTTTGGGCTTTTTTGAGGCCAAAGAAGACTTAGATAAATCTGCACTGGTTTTCTTCAAGCTGTAGTTTCTCCTAAATAAGCAGAAACATCTCTATCTGCTCATCCTGCCTTGGGCAGCCACAGTGTTGATCCTATTCACACACACACATACACAAAGCCTCTACTTTGGATTACTGTAAAGCTTTATCATCATCACCATCATCATCATCATCATCATCACCATGCCTGTTGTGAGCAGGCTGCTGAGAGCACCAGGAGACAGACAACCAAAATGAAACATCCAAGGGTAATATTTTCTCTGGACATACAGATCAATAGTAGAAGCCATATGGCTCGCATGTTAACACTATGAGCATTTCAGATTTTATACAAGTGAAGTGCAGTTTGCTATGAACCTCAG
The DNA here is from genome assembly GCF_046629955.1 of Centroberyx affinis. Classification (NCBI taxonomy): domain Eukaryota; kingdom Metazoa; phylum Chordata; class Actinopteri; order Beryciformes; family Berycidae; genus Centroberyx; species Centroberyx affinis. Next base: position 10,553 of record NW_027281442.1, read on the forward strand.
CATTGTCTAAGGGAAGAAAGGAACAAGGGAGGTCTATGGCCCGCTCCCGATGCACCACAACAATCTTCACAAGCTGAAATCAATGTGAGGAAAAATGTGTCAACCGTAAGACAGAGGCCTCAATAAACCTAACAACAATGAAAGAGGTAATAAGGGGGGATAGTCACACAGATCCGTCAGAAAACAGACAGAAGTTTTGACGGGTAGATTTCTGTCTGTTAGGTTGTTCTGGAGCGTGAACGGATGGATGGATGCCAAAAAGGCTTTGCAAAATGGTGTACAGTGCATCAATTATAGCCTCCTTCGACGTCTAACTTTCTGTCCATCAAAACTGATCTCAGTCTTCATCAGCCCTGTCCAGACAACAGTCACCTTTCATTGAAAAGTAATTGAAAATGACGTATACGGACAGACACAACGGATCAGGGTGGCCACCCCCTGACAACACATTTCCAACAAGGCACAATTTGAGTGCGGGTGCTTAAGGGACAGCTCCTGCAAGGTGGGTGTATTGTATTACGCATGAGGCATATTATATATGCTGATAAACCATATCGCACACAACTATGCATTTTGCACAGCAGTATACTGGCTACATTGACAGGTTTGAATGAGAAACAAGCATGCACTGACAGCTGCATTCACTGCCTGAGTTTCCATCACCACACAGCAAATGTCTAGTGCAGAAAAACAGGACAAACTAGTTTACAAGGGCAAATTTTGTTTTGACGAAGAAGAAAGAGTTTTTCATCTAATTCGACTGAAAGATATATTATCAATCAATACATCTTCAACAAATATTGTGGCTGGAGCCACTGTATCAATTGAGACAGCTTCTCTGTCGATATGAAATAAATAGACCTCTAGCTATCAAAACTGGATGATAAAATGTGTGTTTTGACACTTACATGTGTTAGGTATTATAGCAAAGGGCCTGAGTGAAATCAATGTGCAAAAACATTTCCCACAACTTTTTTGAATGAATGATTTGTCAACACTGATTTCAGCATACAGCATCTACCATCTTCTTTTCCATCTCATGTTTATGTTCCATCTATGAATGTTATGAATATTTTATATATGTAATTAGATTGTTGGCCAGCATGGGGCTGAATTAAGACAGGAGGAGCCCCAGAATGGTCTCTGCCTAGGGCTGAACCTCTCTCTCCTCTACTGTATACTGGGGCCCTGCATGTTTCTGGGCTTTCAATCCTTTTCATTTGAAACTGTGCCTGCATGGGCACATACTTCAACTGACATTAATGAGATAATTGCAAATCGATCTACACACAAACGCAGTACTGGCAGTCTGTCGAGGCCCCTGGTGGTCCAGGGCCCTACGGCATTTGCCCTGCTTGCCCAGTAAAAACTCGGTGACTCGGTCACGCTATACACGTTTTATGTCAAATGTAAGCCTGATTGGAGCGTTCAGACCGTAGGGGTTAGTCTGGGCTAGATGGGCTATTCTGGGCAAGTCAGAGTGAGTCTTGGTGAGTCTGGACTAGTCTTCCTTTCCCTTTTCCCGTCTACAAGAGTGGTTCTGTTTCCGCAAAATTTGTGAATTTTGAGACAAGATGTTGAAAGAATCAAATGTGATCCCTTGTTTTCACTGCCCCTTTGTGTGGTGTAAACACCTTTCTGACAGCAAGGCAAGCATTTCATCAAGACCATTTGTTAAGTCTCTGCTGCCTTGTCTGACACAAGCTTATGTGTAGGAGTGTAAGGTTGTGCTCTGGATACCAGACCCCCCCTCCACCACCACCGACAATCACTCACCTCACCAGACAGTTGAATTTCCCACTTAACGAACATTGTTTTAATACATTTTCAATCACAACCAATGTCACAACACATTGATTCAATCTTGAGACTTAATGTGGCAAACCACTGTTTCATATTTTTGATTGCATTTTAATTGTCTCCATAATAAAATTGTCAGGAACTCTTCTGCTCAGTACCATGAACACAAATCAAACATCTGCTGAGAAGAGGGCAAGTTTTTTGAGTACTAGACACGCTGATTACAACAAATTCAATTGTGGATGTGGGTTTCAATTATAAAACATGTTTTTTGTGGTTATTTTTGTATTTGTACGAACCTTTGCAGAGGTCCAGGACACTAAAACAGTTATTCTCAACCTTTTTCATATCAAGGACCCCTAATTCAGTACACATTAGTGCCACGGACCCCCATTTGATCAGATTTTGTCTCTCAGACGCAAATCTGAGAATATGTTTACTTTTATAGATATGATTTTGTCCAGAATTCCATTACTATCTGTATTGTAGGCAGAGAGATAACAGTGAAACTATGATCAAAACAGTCATTCTTCTACATTCTCTAATTGTGTTAACTTCTTGTAAATTAAATAATGGTGAAGTTTAACACTTCATCAGTTTGCTGGGGACCCCCTGGAACCACCTCAAGGACCCCTGGTGGTCCCAGGACCCCACGTTGAGAACCACTGCACTAAAACATACAGTGTATTGCCACAAGGTCAAATAAATTCCAATTAACAGTATTTCACTCAAAAGTGACCAACCACACAATTCCTATTTAATTTCACAAAGAATGCGCTCCTTGCAAAAACATATGGAAATGGAAAGCGAGTCTTTCAGCAGGCATTCCAAGCCGGTTGTCCATTTCTGCATAACAAAAAGCCGAGGACTGACACGGTGGTCAGGAGAGCTGTCGGCTCGCCACATCTGGTTGTGTAAAATTGCTGCACAAAATTCTCGTGTTTGAAGATACATGTTGGATGGAAACAATTTGTCTGTTATTCTTTACACTGGTATACCCATCCAAAGAAATCTGCAACTGAAAGAAAGATTCTGTCTAGGTATTGTGTTGTCTGATGTAAGTAAATAAATTGAATCTATTGACGACAGAGATGGAACGCAGGATGAAAAAAGAGCAGCCAAAAAACTGACTGAGAGAGAGAGGGAGAGAGAGAGAGAGAGAGAGAGAGAGAGAGAGAGAGAGAGAGAGAGAGATGTGAGGAGAGATGCAAATGACATTTCCATCAGAGGGACTACTGAGATAATGTACAGAGCTTTTGCTTCCTGTTTGATATGAAATGACTTTTCTTAACTAAAGAATGTGTCACTTTCTATTCAGTCTCTTTTAATAGAGGTGATTAAGATGAAGTCAGATTGGCCTCAGGGAGGAAAGTGAACACTTTTTTGGTCTCTGAGCGAATGTAATGATGTCTGCGGTGACACAGCAAGGTCACAGTGGAGTCATTGTCATTTATTAGGTGCTTGGGAGGAGCACCTCTATAAGCGCTGAGCTCTGTGTGTTCTTTGGTTCATTAGTGTGAAACGCTTTTTGCAATGCGCAGTGCTTAGTGGAGTGACAGCATGTGCTACTTAGGCCACACAGAGCGCTAAGGCAGAGCTCCACTGCTTGTGTTGCGCTGCGTTGCCATTAATGTGATGTCACTGTGACGCTCCACCTGCTCCACAGAGCGTGCTCAGCTTTGGTGCGTACAGGGGAACAGCGATTGATATTATAGCTTTGGTATTTTTTGCAAGTGTTGCTAGCGGAGTGTATGCTCGAAATTACACAAGTAGGTTATAATTATGTTTTTTGGGGGTAATATTATGTTTGTCACTTTGAAAAATTTACCTTAAACATCATAATAATTTATTAATTGATTTAATTAGTGAGTAAACACCACAAAACATCCAGTATTAATTGTCTTTATTTCATAGATTTACATTAAGAGGAACGCGCACGTCAACCATTATTATTGATATAATGAATCTCTAACCCACCACATGTAATTACAGAGGCAATTAATTTTGATAAAAATGTCAGATTATAGAACCTCAAGTAAAAGTACACTTTCATTAAATTTGTTTGTAATAGGGCTTAGGACAAATTGCAAGATTAGTTACACCAAAAGGCTAAACAAGTAACCAGCCAAGCGTGCCTGCCTGGGCAGTGGGCAAACACCGCAGACACAGTATCTGCAGGCTGTCCGAGACCAGCAGCATCTCCAGCGTTCAATACTCCTGCTATGTCGAGTCGAGTTTGAGTAACTAAGTACGGCAAGCCCAGAGGGGAAAAACACAAGTCGGCACACGATATAAAACTATACAACCGCTCAATACAAAAACATACACTAGGTTGTCATACTAACACAAAGAGCAGGTTTGAAAGTGCAATGTCTTTGTTTGTTAAGGTACATGGCTATCATTCAATCATTTAATGAGCTTTGGTGGAAACTCGAAGTGGGAGGAACCAATACGTACCACTATAGACTCTGTATGTTTCGAGCTCGAGAATGATTAGTTCAAAATGATTTGTTCTTTCTTTTCGGCCCAGCACTAGTCTCTGGTAGACCCTCAATCGGTTATGGAGCTCTGCACAGCAAGGATGAAGCAGGTTGGTCAGAGCAACCTTGAGGCCTGGACGGAAGCATTATGTTTGTTTGTTTCGTCAAAATATGCTTTTGTAAAAAGATTCCCTGAACTGTTGCAGTTTTTTGACAACACTCACACAATGTTGTGAGTACACACAGCCCCGTTGTCAGCAGTGCAGATATTTACCATAGGAATCAATGTATTCAAAAACAATGGAAGACAATGACAAAATGACATACTTAATCAACTGTCTCTCTCAGAAATGCAAAGAAAATATAGCAAAATAACCATCGAACATGGCCATTTTGACCCTGTTTGTGCATTCTAGGGTTAAAGGAATAGTTAATGGCTAAGGTATTTTTCCTGGGTTATTCCGGTGTTTAGAACAGCAGATGTAAAAACTTTCATGAGCTGGGTATGGATTGAATCACTATAGTGTTATATCAATCGGCAATAGAAAGTAGCAAAACAGGCATTTATTTGTATCAAAATGTAGTCAATTACTCCTTGAAATCTTAATACGCAAGATCACAGGGATCTTACTGGTCCTTAAAGAATACTCCTATTCTGGGAGCTATAATGCGTTGAGACTTGGCTCTATACAGTTGTTGCTGCAGACAGAGACTGAGCGGTCAGCACTCATAGCATATGAGCAATGCATTCCACTATGTGTGATTGGTGTTGACGATCCAATCAATAGGGCTTATTGGAGGTCAGCACTTCCTAATGGCCATGGAGCTGGGTGCAGGGAGTTCACAATGCTCAAGGTCTCTCTTTTCAAATCCTTCCTCTTTCTGCCCTCAGTTTTATCTCTATCCATCATTACATACACACCACACATACACACACCTACGCACACAGACAGACACGATCTGCGACACAACTTACACAATCAGCGACACACAACTTACTTATTCTACTGAGATGTCAGTTGTATTGATGTTTCTGTTGTGTTAAATCAGACCAGAGCCTCACTGCTAGACTAGAGTCATTTGTAATGTTTTATGAAATATTACCATATTTGGAAAGTGCATGTGGGTTGATAAACTATTTGCATTCCTTCGCTTTGAAATGTATTTTTCTTCGGATAGGGTTTTTAAAAACCATGCTGAACATTGGCTCGGAGGGGGATAGCTGTGTGTGTGTGTGTGTGTGTGTGTGTGTACATGAGGGTTGGATGTGAGTGATGAGTGTGTGTCTCTCGTCTGAGTGTGCCAACTGTGCAACTGACAAGTAACTACAAGTGGCGTGTGTGTGTCTGTGTCTATCATTTACACTCTCTCTGTCTCTCTCTCTGTTCTGGTTAGAGGTATGTGTGGAGGGTTTGTGCTTTTAAACTTTCTTCACCTTTTTCCCTCTTATTTTCACCTTTCTTCTGTTCCTTCTGCACAGTGGGGTGTGGGACATGTTGGACCTTACCTACTACCTTGCAACCTGGACTTGGGTGCCATCTCCCTGGATCAGGAGAAAGCCTTTGACAGGGTAAACCATGCCTATGCTTTCAGAGTGCTGTCAGGGATTGGGTTTGGCGACCATTTTACTTCAGTGGTTAGGGTGGGTGGGGGCCTGGACAAGCCGGTCTGGGTGAGGCTGGAGATCCGCCAAGGCTGTTCAGTTTCAGGCAAGCTTTACACCTTGACCATAGAGCCTCTGCTGTGTTTTTTGAAGAGCAAGTTGCAGGGGGTAAGTGCAGCTGAGGTACAATAAAACCAGGCCAATTCTTTTAACTGCCTATGCAGATGACCTGACTGTTCTAGTTAGGGATGAGCAGGACCTTTGGGCAGTGGAGAATGGCCTCAGGACTTATATAAGGGCTTCCTCTGCCAGGGGAAACTGGGGAAACAGTTAGACTCTGCAGTGCGGGACATGGACGGAGAGTTGGGGGGGGGGGAGTTGCACTCTCCTCCACAGCTACCAGGTCGTCTCCAGAGGCCAGACAGGACTCAAGCTGCTGGGAGGATACCAGCAGAGGATAGGCTGTCAAAGTGGAAGCGGCAGCTCTCTTGTACAGGCGGGGCAGGGCGCTGATATAGTCGAGAACTTGGTGGCCTCGTCTTTGTGGCGTTGCCTGGCTGTACTAACCCCTCCTAGCGGTTTTCTGGTGGAGATCCAGAAGAACCTGGCGGACTTCTTTTGGTCGGGACATCATTGGCTGAGGATCTGCTGTCCAGGAGGGTTAGCCAGAGCTTGGATGACCAGGAGAGCAGGGTGGCAGCTTTCCAGCTTCAGGGAGCTCAAAAACTGTTATGCAGGTCTAACGCCTGTTGGAGAGAACCAGCGTGACTGCGGGTACAGGAGGAACCTCTATTCCAAAACCCATAGTGTTTCCACTGGAGTCAGTGCATGCTGCCATCCTAAGGCAAAGCCGAACAGACTAAACTGACCTTGCAGAGGCTGCCGGAATTGTTCATCAGGGAACTTCTGGGTTTTCTGCTGGATGCCATGAGGGGCTGCCTGGTGCTGCCACAGAGGGGGGAGGATGCTGAGGTCCTTCTACTGAGGGCATCAGCTGAAACTAAGGGGCTGGCAGGATGAGGGGAGGCTGATGAGCTTCTCTCCTTTAGGGCAGATTGGGCAGGCAAGAGGTAAAGCCCTGTATGCACTGTGTGTTAAGGTCAGGAACCTTAGGGTGTTGAAGGACACTAGTATGCAGTGGCAGGAGGTACTAGATGGGTATTAGGTGGAGAGTCCTACAAGCTGCCACTTCTTAAGCGGTCAGGGGATCTGCAGTGGAGGATAGTACAAGGAGCCCTGGAGACAATCCACTTCATAACCCAGCAGGATCCAGGGGTCTGAGATGGTTGTCCTTGTTTGTGTTTTTGCAATGTCTATGGGTTACATTGTGTTTGAGACAGTGTGTTGTGTGTCCTATGTGACAGGTTGGGAGAGGCTTTCTCTGTGGAGAGATTCAAAGGTGGTCCTGTGTTTTATGTCCGTAAAAGGACAATAAGCTGAAAGGAATGGTCTCTGCATGCCTTAGAGTGAAGTATGTGTATTTTTCTCTCATGAATGATGTCTCATTTATAAATGTTTGGGGCTGTGCAGTGCAATATGTACAGTAGGAAGAGAAGGTCTGACTATTTGCATTTAAATGTTGATTATACCTGTGAGGGCTGGCAGTATTGGAAATATTGTTATGGTTATGGGTGTGTGTGTGTGTGTGTGTGTGTGTGTGTGTGTGTGTGTGCACAAGGGGGATTGGTGAGTTTTTTAAGGTGGTTTTAGTTCTGTTTTGTGAGATGCTTCATTAAAGAACATCAAAAGACAATGTTTAAGTCTCTCTCTCTCTCTCTCTCTCTCTCTGTCTTTCTCTCTGTCTCTGTCTGTCTGTCTCTCTCTCTCCACATGCAGCTCGACTGAACAAGCCCTGCATTATTGGCAGCCTGGCAGCTGGGAGGAAGGCAGAGGAGTTATTCCACTCAGCCAATCTGCTGCTACACACACACACATACATACACACACACGCACACACACACACACACACACACACACACACACACACACACACACACACACACACACACACACACACACACACACATACACGTACATGACATAGATGTGGGCACATAAACACAGCCGCACACACTCATACACACACACACACACACACACACAAACTTTCACAAGAGAACGTCTGGATTCAAGACAAAACTGTGATGGTGACACATCCACAGAGTTGGTGTGTGTGTGTGTGTGAGAGAGAGAGAGAGAAAGAGAGAGAGAGAGATAGAGAGCGAGACCCAGATCCCTACCCACATACATCATTAACACACATACAGAGACACACAGAAACACACACAGTCATACAAGTGGAACAGATGCTGATTGGTATAAGTTATTTACTTACTACTGTATTCAATTGTATGAAGATGCTTTGGCAACACTGTGACCTGATGACAATAAAGCAAAATTAATTGAATTGAACTAAGAAGAGAGAGAGAGAGAGAGAGAGAGAGAGAGAGAGAGAGAGAGAGAGAGAGAGAGAGAGAGAGAGACTAACTGTGTCTGTGTAGAAAGTGAAGAAGGACAATGTAGTTAAAAAGTTAAAGTTAATCACCTAAGTGGAAAAATACAGGAAGCTATATGACTGTCAGCATTGTTTCTACAGAGACAACATTAGAAAAGATAAGGCTTGGGATGTTGTAGCCTCTGCTGTTGGAGCACAGTGTAAGTATGACCTTTCCGCCACTGCCAGCAAATGGGTTTTCCCATGTATCTGCTGAACTGACCATGATAGCACTGAAAAAATATGTCTGCCCCTATGTTTTGATGGTGAAGAAATACAGTTAAAGGGGCAAGTGAGCTGTTACAGTGGTTCTCAGTGCTGGTCCTCAGCACTCAGAGTCCTGCTGGTTTTCATTTAGCCATCTCGGGGACTGATTTGTGACACTGATTTTTGACAACTGGGACACCAGGTGAATGCAATTAACTGTAATTAACTAGCTGGGAGATTAGAAAACTAGCAGTACTCAGGGTCCCGAGGACCACTGATCTGTTGGATACCAATCTATGACTTATTGATCTTGATCCGCAACAACACTTATGTCTGATAGTCAATTCAATTAAAGTGCATTAAAGTAGACTAATATATGACCTTAATTGACCTCTATCAGCGACCAGTAGGAATTGCAACAACATTGATTGATTATCTCCTCCTACACGATCTTCAGCACAGTAGCACCGTCCTCCTTTGTCAAGCAGTTGGAAATGCAAGTAGGTGGGGTGTCATTGGTATTGATCAACATTTCTATCAAACCCCTGCAGATATATTAAAGTCATTATAGTGCCATGGGACAGTCAAAACCTAACTATACTAACTGAATAAGTATCAGTGTTAACTGCACTAACTGTACATGTGTGTTTTGGTGCATTAGCACAAATGTGAAGGATCCGTGCACATTTGGCCTGGGCTGTTGTGCTGAATCACTACACTAAGTGGTTGGTGATAGAGCAGCATTTTATTCAGCCGGTGGATTTAATCTGAATTACCACATTGTCTGTCTGAGGGAATATAGATTATCCTGATGCCTTTAATACCACTAGCAGCACTAGCCTACATCTGACAGATACAACTCTCTCTCTCAATCTGTGTGTGTGTGTGTGTGTGTGTGTGTGTTTCCGTAAATGGAAAACGCTGCTCATAAATTGGAAGCCAGCAGCACTGACTGAAGAAAGAGAATAGATTTGATCAGGACCAGAGGCTGGAAAGGGAGAGAAATATAAAGAGAAACTAGAGAGAGAGAGAGTTTGTGTGTGTGTGTGTGTGTGTGTGAGAGAGAGAGAGAGAGAGAGAGAGAGAGAGAGAGAGAGAGAGAGAGAGAGAGAGAGAGGGAGGGCGTCCAGGGACCTCTGCTGTTCGCGCCTCCTCGTGATGCGCTCGCGACGCACACCAAGCCGCGGGAAGGATCCAGGTCGGTGACGACCATACAAGGAGAACCGCGGACACGGACAGACGAACCCTTGGCTCTTCTCCGCGATAATTCTTGTTTGTTTGTACATCGAGTCGTGGAAAACTTGTCCTCCACGACCGACGGGGCTGTTGGTGTTGCAGTGCTCGTACACAGAGGAACGGTTATGTGATGGGTCTTGGAGCGGCGCCCGGGAGAGCTTTCCTTCGCCAGGGAAGCTGGATGATGATGAGCAGGTTTCTGCCGTCGACCGGGAAGTTTGGTTTCTACTTAAAGACGACGCTCAACGGGAAATAAAGGAGTCGACCTTTTCAAAAGGGGGATAAAATTACCTACTAGGTTGATTTGCTGCAGAATTATTCGTATTATTCGTTTTTCTGCGCTCAAATGGGGTATTAATTATGTTTGCTCGCACCTTTGGATTGTACATGTTGCCTGGCTGATCCAACGGCTGCCTCTGGATTGTGGTTCTATGCCCATATTTGGAGTTGTTTGAGTAGGCAGTTTAACAGGACGGTACACATCCAGGTCAAATGACCGTCTAATGCCCCTGCTGAGTCTGACTAGCCTTACTGTGACATGGAAAACACAGGACTCTACAGCCTCCTTTATTACTTGCTTCTCAATTCGCCCTTTATCGTTTGCGCAAATGGTAAGTTAACTCCCAAAGTTACCTGAAATGGAGAGAGAACGAAAATGGGGAATGAAATGTGTTGAAGTATAGGCTATATGGCTTTTAAATTCTGTAGTTCACGCACAAAAAAATGCCACTTGTCTGCAGGATGAAGCGGCATCTCCTGCTGGTCTAAGGTGGTCGAAACGGTTCGATATTGAAGTCCAACACTATGCTATCCTCTGACTATATATTTTCCCTTCTGGGTGAATGGATGAATAGATTGGAATGAGTGACTGGGCAAAAGAAAAAAATTGAAGTATTACACACAGGGCATGACCCAGTGCCTCAGCTGTCCAAATGTGCCCAGATCGCAGCATTACGGAGAGTCACAGGGAGGCATGGAGAATGGCTTTACAGTATTTGGTCAAAGCCTAAAGCAGATTATTGGTCACAGGTGCTCAAATGAAATCATTTGAATCTATAACTCATAGCAAGATAAAGTCTGATCATAGGTTAAACTCTGTATTCATTAGGCTTTGGTAGGTGTAGAATAACTACTTCACATGGACACATTAATTACACATTAACTACACATTCATCTTTCCTCCTGTTGTCTTGCCTCTCTCCCATTGCTCTCGTACCGAAGCTTCATTTACTGAAGTCCCCAAAGATGTAAGTGTCGGGGAGGGAGAGGATGTGGAGATGCCCTGCGCCTTCAAGGCTGTCGGTTCGGCGCCCATGTCTCTGGAGATCCAGTGGTGGTACCTGAAGGAGGCTGTGCCTAAGGAACTGCCTCCTGAACTGCAGATCAGCGCCCCGGCCAACAGAGCCAAGGTAACTGCAATACTGACACTGCCTCAGCCAAATTACACGCAACTGGGGTCACAGTGTGTGTGTGTGTGTGTGTTTGTGTGTGGGGGGAGGTGTTGTGTGTTCTCTTTGCATCTGCTCTACATGTCCTGTACATATTTGTGTACATCTCTGCACCAGAGCTGCTGCATATTTTTAAGCACATTCCTGTGCATATGTTACCTCCATCTAAAAAATTGATAATTTGAATAGCTACTGATGCACACTTGCACATCTGCACTGTAAATCTGTATTGCCAACAATCCACATTTGCACACCCTGCATGCTCTTGCTCTGTGCTGTAAATTTGTAAAGCCTGCAATCATTGTAAATCTCTCAATAGGCAACATAGAGAGAATTATTTATCTGTATTATATCTTAAATATTCAATATGTTCTATTTGTTGCATTCTTATCTATATTCTTGGCTGCAGCAGTGACCCAATTTCTCCTTAAATTTCCATTTAAGTTTCATCAATAAAAATGTAAAATATGAAAATACAAATTATAACAATAAGGAAAGCCAACCAGTGATTGGAGCTGTGGCATTAGGCAAGCCGAGGCAGTGGGTTATCTATCCAGGCCTGATGCAGTCTGACAGCTTATCATCACGTCCTCGCCATATGTGTGGCTGACCTCTTTCCTGCACCATTTGTTTGATAGGTCTTTATTAGGACGCAATGAGCAGATATGCGCAACGTAGCATGGGTATTAGTCAGGATGAGGGCGATGTCACACGCATAGTACAAAGAGCACTTGTTGGGTATCAAGACTGTTGGGGGTGATTACATCCCTCTCAGGTCCGCTGCCCAAAACGGCTATGATAGAATATTGTGGCAGGATGCAGTGGGATTCATTTTCTTTTCGGCATGACAAATCACTCTGAGCCTTTTTCAGTCGTCGGAGGAATCAGGGACAATCACATCTGCGGCATTTCCTCTGCGGTTTAAGCACATTAAAACATGCAGTGGGGGTAGAGAGAGACGGGGAAAGAGCGAGAGAGAGAGAGAGAGGGAGAGAGAGAGAGAGAGAGAGGTTATCAATGGCATCTTTGAGAACTGTACGTAACCAGCTCTGTCCAGGCTGTCAGCTTTCTCCACCAAGAGAGAAAGCAAAAGCAATTTTTATTGTTGTCACCAATGTGTGTTTTTTCCCCAATAGAAGGGTGCATTTCTTGTTGAAATAGATTAAAATTTTTGGATACATGCTATTCAGAATGTTTTCTTTTTTCAGGTTGCTACAAAGGAAGCCACAAAAATAAGCGTAAGTGTCCATTTCCCTGTTTACACAGATTTGGATTTGTATTCCTTGCTGGTGAATGCGTGCTGATTAGCAGAATGTTTTTTTCCAAATAGCAAATACAGGATTGGCATTCGATAAACAATATTGACAGAAAATGTCTTGCAGTTTTACAGTTTGAAAATACCTACCTGACTGGGGTGTGTCTCTTATGATTAAGGCACAGATTGCAATACAGTGGAATACAGCTTCCACTGTTACAGATGCCCCTGTCTTCAGGCTGAATACCACTCTTTGTCTATTGATGACATGACACCATTTAATGCCATAAATCTGCCATAAATCTCTAATGTCTGATACAGTCGACACTGTGGACCAGCTGTGTATTTCTGCCCACTGTCCCATTTTCTCCAGTCTTTTCTTTGTGGATTGTTTTTTCAAACCTGGATCATGGCATCTCCTCACACTGAGTTCACAGTGCTAAATACAGTTTTGCTGTGATAATATGTTAAGAACTGACCTGTCGGTTTGCTGAGCAGCTAATATGGGGTCATGAGTTGGTACTTTAGGGATGTGCGTATGTCTCCATCTCAGGCCATGAAAGACGAAACTGCTCTTATTGGATTGATTACTGCATACTAGAAATGTTTGTTGTGCAAGCCTCATCAATTGCCACGTTAATTCTCATCTCTCTCTCTCTCTCTCTGTCTGTCCTCATTCTTGCGGTCTGCAGACTGTGCGGGTTCAGGGCAACGCCATCTCCCACCGCCTCAGCCTGTCCAAGGTGAAGAAGGAGGACGAGGGCGTGTACGAGTGTCGCGTGTCTGACCTGTGGGCCGACGAGACTCAGGAATTTACGGTTCAGGCCACGCTGCGCGTCACGCCGGGCGACGGCATGGTGGCCGAGGAGGCGGTGTCGCACATCCAGAACCGCTGGCCGCTGAGGAACAGCAACCCGGCGCTGGGCGGCGGAGGGAGGGCGACCTCCGAGCCCGGCCAGGGGCAGGGCTTGGGCCAGGGCGGTCGAGGGGAGGCAGGAGGTCAAAGGTCAGGGCAGGGGAAACCTCGGGTGCCTCAGCAGGCCGGACCCGGCCTCCTCCCGTCCAGCACGTCCACCACCACCTCGGTGGCCAAGTCCTCGGCTTCACCGCTGCCAGGGAACGCAGCCATCCTCCGGCAGCAGCATGGAGCCGGTGAGTGAAGGTTGGAGGGATGGAAGTGTAAAAGAGCTACAGTGACCCCTAGTGGTGGTAGAGGGGAGCAGCAGTCTGAGCTTTACATGTACAGCTTATGTGCCTGCTGCGCTGCTCTGTATCTGTCTGTCTTAGTCCTCTGTCTCTGAGGAAACACGCTGCTGCTTTCTCTTTGATAACACTCTTTATTTATCATTTCCTTTTTTTTTTTCAATATGGAAGCTATTTCATACTGAGATGCACTCTAGTGATGCTCTTGGATAAACAACACCTGCCGGTGAATTTTATGTAGCCTATATACAATTTCTCCTCCTTTTGTGATCTTCTTGTGTTTTACATACATGGGCCTGAAATGATCCTGACCGGGGGATCCGGGGACTGTGTAGTTCCTACAGCATCTTCCATATGGCTCTATTTCTTCAACTTGAAATAATAACATCCTATGTATGCAGATATCCTGTTATTATCTCTAGTTCACTGAAGCGTGTCTTTCATTTGGCCATGAAGATATTATGCAAGCAGGGGAAATATGGACAGAGATATTTACGATGAAATTTATACAGCATATGTATGTGCATGTGTGTTTGTGTGTGTGTGTGTGTGTTTGTATTTGTGTTGTGTTGGAACCTTCAACATGTAAAAAAGGGAAGAGACCCCAACCCATACCCACAAATTCCTCACCAGAAACAAAATTTCTATATATATGTGCCCCAGTAGCCACTCTTCTGAACATTCTGTGCTGCTCATTCATCTACAGTGCACACTGATGTCTCCAATGAAAGCGTGTGTGACAGCATAAATATTTGTGTGCCCATACATATGTGTGTTCTCACGGGTGTATCCGTGAAAATGCGTGTGATCAGCCAGCACAGCACTCTTCATCATCTATTCATATCCTTCTGTCACACTTTTCAAATCTCTTTCAGTCAGGGAGCATTTTTGTTGACTTGTGTATGAATGTGTAACACCTATGTATTACCACCTCTGCCAGTGGGTTGGCAGATGGCAGGGAGAGGGATGGGAGCGAGGCGGGTGGGGGGTGGGGGGCTGACTTGTAATCTACCTCCCCATAGCTCTTCTCCCTGCCTCGGCGCTGTTCGATGAAGCATACTTCTGAATAATTGAATCTCATCGAAGTCTAGAGGAGCCCCTGTCAGCCCTGTTGCAGCAGTCAGTCTGTTGGACTGCATGAAAGATGCTCTGTACAATACCAGGACACACGCAAATGCCTGCCTAGCAATGTGCCGATGTATGGAGTGCCTGTGGTTTGGAGCAGCTTGCTTACAACACTTGAGTTGAGGGTTTCAGTCCCACAAGGTTTTGGCCATGTACTGGCGTTGAAGGATTGCTGTCTAGCAGTTGAAGTGGATCTCCTTTCAAAAGGCATGATGTCTGCTATGCAGTGTGCTGAAGTCTTCTGACTAATTTGAGAAGAAGAATATCAAATAAGTGTTCCCACAGCTTTGGTCGCTTATTCAAAGGCTTCTCACTGGGACGAGGGAGAGGACTTTATCAGCACTGAAGCTCCCTGCTTCTATATGTGTGTGTGTGGCATTTGATTAGAAATGTCTGCACGGATGTGTGCTTGTGTGTATGTGTGTGTGTATGTATGTGTAACTACATGAGTGTGTGTTTGCGTGAGATTAAAGTCCTGTGCCGCAGGCAGGCTCTGCATCATCTATCCAGTCTGGTCTGGTTGATCCTCGGTGGAGGCCGACCCTGCAGACTGACTGCCAGCAGACAGACCTGTGACAGGGCCAAAAGCACAGGTTCAGTGATGAACTGCAATAAATCCATACCTGCCAACATTAACATCACAGGGTCCATTACTGGACACAGTGTTGCTAACTTGGGGGAAGATTTCAACCTTTCCATCTACTTTCCAATAAGCCCATCAATTTTGCCAGTATAACCACAAACAAACCGCTGATTAACAAAGTCAAAGTAGTTCTAAAACCATGTGTCTACCGTTCGTTTATGTAACCTACATCTGTTGGTCGTATTATGGATGATTACCAATGCAGCGCATAAAACCCCTAGTTCCATTATTGGACACTCTTCCAAGCCTGAGTGCTTAATGCCTCTTATTGTGTTGTCCATTAAGCGTTCGGTACAGAGATGTTATCATTTCCCATTCTTCCACAAATATTTGTTGACAAAATGGTGATCAGCTCTAGCATTGCCCACTAATACAAGGCTTAGGAGCCAGGGAAATAGAAGTAACTGTGATTGCAAATTGCTCGTCCATCACTAGCAGATGTGCCTCTCTGATACACACCTCCAAAAAGTGTGTGTATTGTTATGTTATTCAGTGGACTGGCTGTTTGTGGGGTGCTGTAATCCAGTTTGCAGGAAAAAAAGAAATAAGCATGATAACAGACTCATTTTTGTTAACTTCTGAATATAACAAAGATTTTCCAACACAGTAGGTGAGCGCTACACCCATGCAAGCACACCTTCATGCATGAACACTCATACATATTAACTTCATGTAGCCATAGGCTTCATAGCAACCTACTGGTCTAGTTGGAGGAGGACAGAGCTGCTATGTTTGAATCATATCGTAGCGGAATGATGATTTATATGCTGAAAATCTATGTGGTTTTCTGCTTCATAGTTCTTCATAGTCCCCCCGCCCCCCCCGCCCCCGCCCCCGCTATTTCAAGCACTCATGAATACACATCAAATCTGCATCAACACAAATTCCACATGCATATAAATCAGACCGAATGCTGCATTTTTCACATAAAAAACGTATTTTAATTTCAGAAACTTAGTTGCATTGTTAAGACATCAAAATCAAAACAAACATGCAAAATGTAAATACTGAACAAATAAAATTATATTTCAAAAACAGAATGCTTTGAATAAATTATAAACTTATGAACAAGAATACACATAAAATGTAGTACTACAAAATGACACTACCATCAGGATAAAAGTGCGAATGACAAATAACAATCCAATAATATATAGCCTATATTATGCAAAATAATTTCACAAATCAGACAAGAGGTACTTGCATCTGGTGTTTGTGGGTCTGCTGAGGAAGATGATGATGGAGTATTTCAGAAGTGCTCCTGCAGAGACACAAAGTTTCTAGGTGAATGAACATATTTTATCATAATTATTACTCATATTGTAATACGTCTGAAATCCAAAACCTGTTCGTTGGTAAAATTACATTATTGACTAGTAACTGGAAGAATAGTTATCATTAGAAAATAAGCACTAGTGCCTAATTTAGTGCATTTTAAGGATTACATTTTAAAACGGCCTGCCATAGTTACTGTAGTTTAAAAATTCCCCCTTAAGTAGCTTTAAAAATACCTCTTTCATACTGTAGGACAATGTTATATAGACCTACATATTCTGTATCTGCTCGTTCCAACGCATCATTGAAGTGAGTGAAGTATTCAAACCCAAAACGGCATTTTTGTATGGCTGCGCCATTACATCAAATGGAAAGATCCAGATGTCTTGTGCATCATTTTATACATACTTCCCTGTAATTCAGCATGACATATTTGGTATATTTATATTATATTACATTATATATTATATTCTGTTTTTAGGGTGACTCCGTAACATCTGTCCAGGGACTACAGATGAAAAATAGCCTCTTGGCTAACTCTGGCGCATTTACAGCAATGTTTATTAATGTGCACTGTCCCTGTTAAATAAACCAACAAATAAATAAATAAAATAAATCAATTTGGAAACCTTGGGATCTTGAGTAGGCTGTGAAACGTGTGTTTGTAATGATAATCCTGCATGAGGGTCCTTAATCCCCCCTCCCGTTAACAACCACCGCCATAACTAAATCGTCAACCTATGGGAAACACTTACTAAATGCGAGCTGTTTGAATGATTATATACATGCCAAATTTACCAGAACACCCTATCAGTTAATAACAAAGTCTTATGTCATATTTTCATATGCGTTTTTTTGCTGATAAGTAATGCAGAAACAAATTGCCAGATGTTTGAACAGACCTTCGCCTACCGTTCTCCCCTCACGGTGCGCACAGGCGGTTGCCGTGCCGATAATTCTGACCATAAAGCGAGTATGTGGTCACATGTGGTTCAATAATACCATGATACTATAGAGCATGTTAGCTAGCCTAGCCAGCTCTGAAAACAAAATGCGTGTTCCTAGGGTTAGCAAGCTAGCTAGGTCTAGATAGCTGGCTCGTATTATAGGTAGTGAACCTACATAGCTAACGTTAGCTATCCAGTGGTTCAGGTAAGTTTACACCGATCGCTGACTGGTAGAAATACATTGCCCATAAAAACAGGTTACACGTTTAATTAATATGTCTTACTTCTGCTCTGCAAGTGTTGTTTTTCCTCTGCTTTCTTCCGTTTTCTTTTTTAATTTCCCGAAAGATACGTCCTTTTGGACGCCATAGTATCGGTGAGATACTGGAATAGCAATCTGTCCGAAGGCCATCAACAATGTAGTACGTCAATACTTGAGAATCTGATGCTGACTTTGAAATTGGTTTGCTTGTAAGGCAAAGAGCTCTCGAAAGAATAGCTGCTTTTTGATATATCTAGCATACAATAAATGCATTTTATTTTCACCATTATATGCTTATAATGTATTTGTTTTTGAACAACACATGAGGATGCTTGGTTACCAAAAGTGGCCATTTACATTCGAGGAGGACAAAAATACGATGGTGCAACGGGGCCCCCTAGCAGTCGCAGGGGCCCTATGCAGCTGCGTAGTCCGCTTATAGCAAGAAACGGCTCTGGTTCACCCAAAAAATCAGAGATGCAACAGAGAGTAGAGCGAGGTAGAGAACTGTCTGACTTCCAGGCATACCACTAGTTCAATAAATCTAATGGATAACTGCCTAGAAGGAAGAAATCCACCTTAAAACAGTTTAACACGGTTAAAAAAACAGCTATAGGTGATGTACCTTGTGTCTCTGGGCCAATTTTGCTGGTTGGTGGTGTATTTTTGTTATTCCTGCAGATAACAGGCCACATAGACAATGGACAGTGGAGATTGATAGCAGAACATTTTTCAGCAATCCAAAACATCAACAGTAAACATCAGGCTTTGGTGTCAGTCCCCCAGAATCAAAGAGTGAGGGCTTCTTTCTGGAGCCGCCATTTCGCACCAACGTTCAACAATCATACAGGGAGAAATCCATCGCAGAAGAGGCAGAGATACCAATTTCTCCCCCGGCAGTAGCCTTAACAGACCAGAATGCAATGCAGCTGCAAGATATGTTGCGTTTTTGAGTAAGGGATGAAAACCATTCTGAGAAACATAGGAAATCACATTAGTATTAGTAGACGAGGCAGGTTGAGGGAAAGTGGGTACACCAGAAAAGGTAAATTACAACACTACATCACTAAAAATCTGCTGGAATGCATTGAACATCACAAATTGATGTTATCTAACAGCGTAAGAGGATCGGAGGGTGGATTTTTCCACACACAGCTGGGAAATGCATAATAAAAAATAAAGGAGAAATGTCAGTGTTGGCATGTGGATCACAAGAATTAAATAAACCGTCAGCACCAAAAGAACTGCAGCTATTTAAGATACAGACTAGTCTTTTCTCCACAGGGTGTAAGGCATTCAAAACAACCTGAGAATGATCCAGCTCGAACATTTTTAATTGACTTGCTTCCCCTCTGGTCTCGCTACCTGACCAGCCTCTGATCCTTGTCTTCTGATTTGACGCATTTAATGAAGCATTTAAAAGCTTCTGTGGTTTAGCTATTGCATATGTTAAAATCTGAATTTCAATTTCAGCTCGGTTAATCACACACACGCACACACACACGCACACGCACACACACAATCAGCATGGTGCTTGTTTCAGACTATATCCTACATTAAATTACAAACATTGAGTCCACATTTTACATAGACCATGTTGACTTTGCAGATCATGAATGGACATAGTATCAAATGTATTGTCATCCATGAATAATTGCATCAAAGTGTTATGTTTGAACTTCTAATCTTTATTTTGAAGAGGCTAACCTACAATAACTCCATATCTACAGTGTAATGCCATCTCTAACATCTGTCATCCAACCTTACGTGCATTTTCCTTAACCAAATGATTCTGCATTAGACCTTTTATCAGATGTGCAACTGCATAGACGGGGCAAGGAAAGCAAAACATAAAACAACAAGACTGCAAGAGGCTAAAATGTCAGCCTATAATTTCATTTTGATCAGAGAGAACAAATATAGAACAGACAGTCACTGATGGTGACACATTTTGATCAGAATATCCTCAAACCAGACAATATAATTAGATAGAAGAAGTGACCAAGTGTCAGTGTGGAGTATTTTTACATCCCACTGATGCGCAGAGGCTGATCAGAGAACAATTCACTTGTGTGATCTTAATCCAGATGATCCTGCATGGTGCTCGTAACCCTCCTCAACTACATGAAGCGTATGAAGCTGCTTTTCTCGGAAATGCTGCTGGAATCGAGCTCTCCTTTTGTTAAGTGCATCATCGAACCTTTAGTAAAGACTTAAATTATTTCTCTCTCTCTGTCTCCATGTTCCTCTAGGTATTTTTCTCTCCCTTTCCCTCTTTCTCCATGTTCATGTTTTTCTTTTTTTTCATGTCTGTGTAGCTACTGTAGTTTCCTGTCCTTTCTCTGTCACACTCAGCCCCCTCTATTCCCTTAGTGTTCAACTCTCTCTCCCTTCTTTTGACTTTTATACACGTCATAAATTACTGTGACTGTGACAATGCAGCAATGAGTTGATTTGTTGTTGGACTTGATTTTGAAATGACCCTGTTTATTGGTATGATTGGTTTTTATTATGATGATCACTGACTGGAGGTCATAGTTTACCCTCCTTTTTTATTTACTACAACATCCACTGGTTGTGATACAGTAGCTTGACATCTGCAACCTAGCTTCAAAGTCAAGTCTAATAACTCAATCTCAGCTGCCCTGTCTGGGAAAATTGTTGTCTGCTATTCATGAATGAAACAAATTTAGGGATTTGGTGTTAAATGAGTGTTGCTAGATTCCAAATACCTTGCAGGCCTTGCCCAGAATTAGATTAAATGGATTGGCATTATAATTTGGTAGCATGCGGCCAGCGCAGGTTCAAATCCAAAAGTACACCTGCTTAATATGGGTGAGGTGTGTGCTGATATTTTCACATTTCAGTCCTTCAGTGGACTGTCAGCCAGTCAGGCCACCGGTGTCTGTTTCACACTAAATCAAATACAGTTAAGTGGCTCGCTGACACTTTTACATTGACAGAGGAACCCAGAGGAATCCATCTTGGGCAATTTTTCCCTGTTTCCTTTAAGTTGATCTCCTCTACGCAGTTGACAACAGATGAAGGTTAAAAAGCAGCGTGGCAGAATTGAAAGATTGCCTCGCTCTCTCTCTCTGCTCTGCCGCCTTATCCACAGTAATAACAGCCAATGGCAGAGGGGAGAGAGAGAACAAGTGTGTGTGTGTGTGTTGTGAGCAGGGGGAGGGGATGGGGGCTCAGAAACGCAGGCATCTGTCACTTTTCTGCAATGTCATCTGACTGAGTGGCAGAAACAATTAATATGGGAGGGGAGGACGGCGGCAGCGGCAGGCAGGGGGAGGGGGGAGATAAGCTGTCAGGTGTCTCAAATTGCCTCTCATATTTTCATTTTTCATCTGTATTTTGGTGGCCTTGCCTCAGTAACAGATAAACCTGCCCTCCCTCTCCATCGCTGTCTCGCTCTTCACTCTTCCTTCTCTCCCAGCTTTGCCGTCAGATGCCAGATATGGACGAGGTTTCGAGCAGCGGTCATTGATTCTGAAGCTACTGAGATCAATTGTGACGTTTCTAAGGACCATACTACCTTTTTTGGCATGTAGCACTGAGAGCCATCTTAGTTGGTCAAGTTGAATTTAAAGGAAAAATCCACCCTCAGACACTCTTTACACTGTTATATATAATCATGCAATGCATTATTTTGTGATGAGGTGTTGTAATTTACTGTTTTGTTGCACCCACTTTCCCTCAAAATGCCTCATCTGCTTCTACTGCAGTTAGCGATTTCCTGCGTTTCCCAGAATCCCTTTCAACAACCCCCGGAGAAGGGGCTTGAGTGCATTCAGCTGTGGGTTATATGTGGAGAGAGCGATAGTAATAGCGATAGTAACAACAAGAAAGTTTTTTTTTACACTCGAGAAAAAGAAAGCCCTCACTCAAAAGAAAAACATGCCTTGTGGTTGCATTGCATTCTGGTCTATTGAAGCTGTCAGTGGAGAAGTTGGTCTCTCTGCCTCTTCAACGATGGATTTCTCCCTGTATGATTGTTGAATGTTGTGCAAAATGGCGGCATTGAGGGACTGAAAAATGTTCTGCTATCAAACTCCATTGTAGCAGCACTGGAAAGGTCTCGATGTCACAGCACCAAACAACAAAACAGACCCAGAAATGCAAGGAACATCACCAATAGCTGTTTTTTAACAGTACTGAAGTGTTTTCAGATAAATCTTTCCTTTATTGGGATAAAGTAGTAACACATTATCAAAAATGGTAGTGTACACCAACTTTTTTTTATGATTTTTTAGGCATTTTATGCTTTATTTGATAGAGACAGCGTGAGAGAGAGACAGGAAGGTATGGGAGAGAGAGAGGGGAGGACATGAGCCTGAGCCTTATGGTACGCGCTCTACTCAGCGAGCCACCGGGGCTCCCTGTGTACACCGACTTGAGTATTCTGAGGAAAAGAAAGTCATGGTGGGTGCACATTTTCTCCGTAGACATCACAGCAGCATCACAACACATAAACAGAGAGTCAGCATTCATAGGTAAAACAGTTAAATAAAATGGACCGGGATGAAAATCTCCTTAAAGGAACTGACAGGCCGCTGTAATGCTGCAGTAAAATGCTGTGTGACTGATGAGCTCTGCCTTTGGGAGAGAACACGAAGAGGGAATAGAATAAGACAGACGCAGAATATGCACCTATACCCAGAATGCAACAAGGCAATGGTGCTGGCCACCATAGCTGACCTTGGCATCCCTTTGCAAAATCTGTTTGTCACTGGCCTGACAGCTGTTCCAATCCCTCATCTACACGGGCTCTGTGTGTGTGTGTGTGTGTGTGTGTGTGTTTCTGTGGGTGCATGCAGGGTGTGTGTGTTGTTTTCCTTTTTAAATCTCATAGGGTTTCCTTTTTTGCATAAGTCTGAATTCATGTGTTTCATGGGTGGACATGGAAGGAGCATGCTGATGTAAATACTGACAGTGTTAGTCTGGTTACTGTGAGTAATATACTCTGCTAAGAAGCTGCTGAAGCTCTTCAAATGTTACTGTGTCCTCAGCGGATTCAGTAAGAATTGCTAGGTAACCAAACTATCTACTGTGTGTGTGTGTGTGTGTGTGAGAGAGAGAGAGAGAGAGAGAGAGAGAGAGAGAGACCCTCTGCCTGTCAGCCTTTCCATTTTCCATTATTTACCTGTTTTTTATACTGGTTTCAGAAATTTCTTAGGCCAAGGATTTTATTCCACATAAACTTCTCTTTCCCCGTCTCACTTTGCTTTCGAACTGGAATCATGTTGAGCAGTCAGTACAGTATCTCTGCCTTTCAACTCCCACAACCAGGTCCTCACTATTATGCTGTTAGGGCCTGTGTTTTACCTATTTACTTTACTCACTCCAAATAATTTATCTATACGTCCTATGTGAAAGTGGCCCATTTCAGTCGCAACACTATTTTGATTCCATTGCATTCCATTGATGCTATGCAGACACTATATGCTTTGATGCTATCTTGATGCTATTTCGATGCTATTTCAAAGCTATTTTGATGCTATTTTCAAATTTTTAGCCCCATGACAGGCGAGGCTCTATCGACTGCATTGTCTGCTGGTCGGTCACATTTACAGTG
The DNA here is from genome assembly GCF_046629955.1 of Centroberyx affinis. NCBI lineage: Eukaryota > Metazoa > Chordata > Actinopteri > Beryciformes > Berycidae > Centroberyx > Centroberyx affinis. The sequence goes on from NW_027281442.1 coordinate 34,115, forward strand.
CTGGATTTCCATACAGTAATAATGTTCAGTATTTATACAAATTAATAATGTAAACAGATAAGATAAACGGAGCACTCCTTGTTTCTTACATTAAACAATATATTCAGCTATTATTTTTTGCTGTGAAGAGTGTAAAGAGCATTCTACCCCTCTTTTAACAATGATGTCTCTGTTTTACACATCTTTTTTCAAATCAATCCCCTTTGGAAACTTGAGTCTTGTCACTGCCTGTAATTTACCAGTCTAAAACATGGCACCACATATTACAGCAAAGTAGAGAAGGGGCGCCCCGGTGGCTCAACCGGTTGAGTGTGAACCATCAATGCTAAGTCCTATTTGCACCAGCATGAGTTTGAATCCTGCATGTCATCGTGGGATTAAGACGTGAGCTTTAACTAAATAGCTAGGGTCAATAAGAGCAAAACAAGATGCACCTCAAGTTAAAACGTACAGTCTGACACTTGCAGCTTATCAGAAAATTACGATCAAGGCCAGGATTTTATCAGCAGGTGACGACATGAGGAGGGCTGCGAGACACTGTGCCTCTTGGCGGCCAAATAGAGAATAGTTGAATTCCAGTTATTTGAGACTTGATTGATGTCACTGAGGCGGGGCTTCACAGACCAGTCACTACTCCAGTTACAACCCAGTGACAAGTTACTTTTTCTCAGCAGATCTAAAGATTCTTTGAGCAACAACCTGAACTGTAGCTGTCTCAGTAGAATTGCTATGATATGACACATTGGTTATGGTCCACTTTGCCTTTGAAGATCAGGGAATTATTCTATAATGTCATTTTTGTTTGGCATTCTCAAATTTAGCACAAAAGTATTTTAGATGTGACATTATGCACAGCTGTTGACAACTTATCACAGTTGAATAAAAACATTTTCTTGCACAAATAATACAACTTTTCAGAATGTCATGAGACATATGTTGGAGAAATCAATGGAAACCTGGTTCACATCAAGCAAAATGACAAGCTTAGTAGCCTTTCATTTTCTCAGAATATAATTATGTTATTCAAGAGAAAAATGGCTGAGAGAGGGAGGAATGGCAACATGAGTTGCCTTTTTTCTTCTCTGAATATATTTAAATTTGAAAGAGAGAGAAATGTTGTGAGCCACGTGATCCGGCATCTACTAATTAAAGTGCTTGTCCAATGAATAAGATGCGATCACGCAAGCATGTGTGTTCATATGTGTGTGTGTGTGTGTGTGTGTGTGTGTGAATATGCATGCATGTATGTGTCAAACTGCCACTTCACTGTGTGCTGCACAGCAAATTAGACTCTTCAGAGGTAAGTGTGTGCTCACTGCTCAGTCTCTGTTCTGTTTTACCTGCATATCTTTTAGCTAATACTCTCTAAGCCATGTCTGTTCTCCCAGATTATCCCATAATTTAGTTGTTTATCTTTCAGAAAAATTGGTTGAAAATCATGGTACCTAAAGCGCTTAAATCCATATCCCGAGCAGTCTCTTTTAAGATTTGTTTTACCTTTATGTGCTAAAAATGCACCCAGATGGGAACATTTTATTTGTTTTCCTCTGAGTCCTGTATTGTATTTTTCGAGAGGTAATTTTGCTTATATTGAATATATTGAATCAGGAAAGAGATTCAGAAATCAATTTAATACCACTGGTGAATACACAGTAGAGGCTGGCAGCTCATGAAGCACATTGAAAAATGAAAATGCAACAAAGTAACAGGTTAAAATAAACAGCAAGATTCTTGTTTTTCTTGATTTTGGTGACATTGTTGGTGATAAGCAGTCATTGCTTCGGTGTTTTGCACTCAGTATGGCCCAATATATTGTGATAATAAAGACACTCAGTGTACACTGCAGCATTCTATATTTCTTATATTCATTCTAAACAAACCCCTGTTGTTGCGTCTGTAAACAGAAAACCCATCGCTTCCTGTGCTGCAGATTCTTCCTGGGAAAGAGATTAAAGCTTTCATTAACTGGCTACAGGTTGAATATGGTATCAATTTGCAAAAGAGAGTAGCAAAACAGACATTTATTTATGTGAAAAAGTTGCGGATTACTTTAAAGAGTAATTCTGCACCTAGTATGAGCTTCTCTTTGCCCACTGTGCGATTTAATAAAATGCAAGACATTGGGCATGAAAGGGAACGGGATGGCGTGTATATGGGCATGTGCACGCACTTATAGGCTGAGTGGCAATATTTTTGCCAAATGATGTATCTTAGGACAATTGTCCTTGAACATGGCTGCATTTAAATTGAACACCAGCTGTTCATTTTAACCACTGGAGGGCAAACTGAGCCAGGTTTAGTGAGATAAATATGGCTCCGGCACATTCAAATGTTGACAATATAACTGCCGTTGTATTTCAAAACTACGTAGTACAAAATAGTCAAGTCAAGTCAAGGCATGTTTATTTATATAGCCTTTCATCTCAGGCATATCTCAAAGGGCTTAACATGCCATCATATACATCATATACATACTACATCATATACATACAATATATACAAATGCCAGTTTACAACTCAAAAAAGTGTTACAGTATGGAATTATTCTTTTAGATTTATTCCTATCAGTTGTACTTTGGTGCTATCCACCAAATATTTACTGCTTGCTTTGGAGAAGTGAGGGTGACATCATCTACATTGCAGACTATATGATCATAGATACACCAATACATTGACACTTGTCCTGTACCGTTTTATTGGACCAAACAAGACCAACAGATCTAAAATTTGAAGGTACCGTCAAACTTTAGGGTGGTGCTGGATGCTTTGTGCTATCAGTCACTGTGATTGTTTCTGAGAACAGCGTCTTTGATGAACTTCCAGGAGAAGGGATTATGCTTTGGGTTTGGCTCATGACTGTGTTTGCTAACTGTCAATGTTAATGTGGATGGTGACTATAACAATCATAATGATCAGGATGAGGATTTAGCTACACACGAGTAGAGAGGTTTTATCTATTACAGGATATTAAGTGGGTTTTGCTTGATCTCTTTTTGTGAAAGCCAGCTCAACTTTGTTTGATATTCCACCAAAGAGAAAATAGTTTGGGCGTTGTTGGATACATATTGCTTTTAATACTCTGGGCTGAGAGCTTCCTATTCTGCCTCTTTCTCTCCTATACAATGATTCACCTTTGCATGTTACCTCCTGCCCTCTCAGGCTGCCAAGAGTCAGAATGAAAAGAAAGAAAGAAAGACAGTAAAAGGAGGGAAGAAAGAAAAAAATAAAACCTGCCACTAGAATAGGAATGTCAGACAAGGTCTGTCCTGTTGCTTGGCCTCTTCTTGACTCCTCCAACCATCTACCATCCATCAGGGAAAGGAGAAAGGGGATAGCTCTGTGCAGGAGAAATGAATTAAGACAGGGGAGAAGGAATTCACCTCTGTCCCTGCTGTCTCCATTTCTTTGTCTGTCTGTTAGCCATTATAGAGCAGCTGGCCTTGCTGGGAGGCTCTAGTGTGTCATGTGTTTCCATATTTCACATTCGTTCAGTTCAGTCTTGTCAGATTGTGGCGTGGCTGACTTGTGTCAGTCGGGGATAGTGGGAAAATGCATGTCCAAGAAAAACTGGATTTCAGAGGAGTGATCCACTTGGGGACATTTTTGACAAATGGATTTTTTTACCACAGCACAGCCGACACAGTACTGCGCTCTTCAAGAGCCAGTCAGAAGAAGTCAGTCAGCTAGAAGTGAGACACTTCACTCCTCTGCTGTACACTATCAAACTAGATCACTCCTCTATAGCTGCACACTATCAAACTACATCACTCTTCTAGTAGTAGTTATTACTTTATTTCTTTTTCCCTCCCCTTTCCCCCAGTTACCCATCCAAGAGGCATTTTGCAGCTTCCCAGGCCGTCATTGTGAATAAGAATTTGTTCTTAATTTACTTGCCTGGTTAAATAGATGTTAAATAAATAAAAAATAAAATCATGCAGGCTAAACTGCTAATTTTATATTTTTCTGCTGGATGAATAGGACAGAGTCCAGTATCAGCTTCCATGGAAAAAAGCAATACTGACATTTTCAGTGTCAGAGAATATTTACATATAAGTGCACGTGTTGCTGCAAGCCTAGAGTTATTATTCTTTTTGCCAGTAAACTTCTGCACACTGACTATTTTGGAAGGTAATTTTATAATCTTGTTAATCTATAATACATCTATAATCCAAACTGCACTGTGAACCATAGAGTCTAGTCAAGTAGCTGAAGTCCCAGTTTGGATTTCTGGATTTCTAATGCACTATAGATGGCTTGTCATCAGCTTCCATTGTCCCCAATACAACAGAAATCATTCATATCAATAAGGCATTGATGATCCATTGAGGGCCTAGGAAGCCCTCTCCTCTCTTCATAGCAACAAGCAGACATGGACAAGAGAATGCAATAATAAAATACATGAAATGAAACATGCATGCTTAATTACCGTAGGTCTATTTTCATGTTACAGTTGACTCAAGCTCATCATAAAATACAGTAGATAAATGTAAATAAAAACTAATGTTACAATTGTTTTCCCTGGTCTGTACAGGCTCCTTATTGTGTTAGAAAAGTGAAAATCACAGATGCACCTTTGTCACTTTTTCTATAGTTAATAGTATAGAACTGTTAAAACTGGTCAGTGGAATTAATTTTGTTCCCCAAGCTAGATATAGAAAATGTTTTAGATTTTGGTTATCATTTGTGTCTGCCTCAGTTCTATTGAGCTAGGTCTGCACATTCTGTACAGTCTGACTCTTGTAGGAGGGAAGGTGTGACACATCAAATCTAATAGCAAGGTCCTGTTCCTAAACAGCTCTAAATGTGTTTTATCTGGAAAACCTGTGAAAAACATGTTTTTACAGTCCCCGTGGAATCTTGAAAGGAGGAACTGCTTGTCTTGAAGCCGTGTAATTGATTCTTCTTGAACACTGATGGTCAGGTTGTTCCTCCAGTGGCAGGAGGGGGAGTGGAGGGGCTGTCTCTTAACTGTAACTGCAAAGTACAAAAAAAAAAGGAGACTGAAGTTTTTAAAGGGCACGGTTAAAACCTTTCCAACTTATGTTCTGACTCATACAGTATGCTCTCCAGGTTTTGGGAGAGTGACACGTGTTGATGTTTCGTCTCCATAATCTTTTTACTTGAGATATGGAATGAGTTTTAAGTGCAGATTGACAAATTTGTTCCCTTTTTAGATTGCTAATAGTATTTATACAGATTACAGTTATATTCAATACATTTCCCATATGTAGCCAAAAATTCATTATGTGCAATGATTTGAAAGTGTCATTGTGTCATTGTTAGGTTCCCTCCACAGATTTTGTATCTGAGGATTCAGCTTCGACAATGTTTGTCTCACTTATTCTGAGGAAGAATGGAGATCATGGTAGGGATGAAAAATAGTTATCAATCCAATTTGTAACTCATCGTGCTTCTGTTACAGAGCAGATAATACCCTCATCGTCAAATTTTGATGACTCAGATCCGAGAGCACATGTTTCCCATTTGCCCCAACCATGTATTCCATCAATTGATCTAAAGTATTCATCTAAAGTACATTACCTCAATGTGTCCTCATCTTGCCTTCTTCACAAGCAGCAGTGGTTGCATCACTGGAAAGCGTAGCAAGGGTATTGAATGGCATATATCAAAACAGTGTCAAATACAATTGGGGAATAAAATTCACTGGATCAATACTCTAATACTCAAGCTACCAACAATAAGAACACAAACAATAGCTTACCTTCTGGACTTTACTATGCTTTCAGTCAAGGTAAATAAAGTTGGCACACCCCCTGCCTTCAAGTTTCAGCAGGCGAGCAGGGTTTTCATGAACAACTCCTTAGTAAAGTGATCTGAACATACTTTTTGCTTTCCTTAAAGAGTATCTAAACCCCAAACCCAAATCCGTGTAAAGCCTGAATGGTAAAAAGCATGCTACTGAAATGACCATCTGCTATTGGCTGATCTTTGGTGCCAGGTGATGTCATCTTATATAGAGTACAGCAGGTGGTGATATCACCTGGCACCAAAGATCAGCCAATAGCAGATGGTCATTTCAGTAGCATGCTTAACTTAGCGTAACTTAGCGTAACTAAACCCCAAAGTCTGACATCTAATGGTAAAATTAGATGTCAGGCTTTGGGGTTTAGTTACACTAGCCTGTTAACATGACAGCATATATTAGGCTACTACTACTACTACACATAACTTATTTAAGACATCATTGAGGAGGGTTCTTGCTCAGCAGACCGGACTTCTATTTGAAGCAGTTAGTAGAGCTCCGCCCTCTTTATTCCCTCCCAAGAAGGGGAAGGAGGGGAGCCTAGGCAGCCATTATTGTGTCCGGGCAGGCCCCCAGTTGCAGATGATATCTCCCTCCTTAAGTCAGTCTTGCGTCTGGTGGGTTGATTCAAGTGGCCTCTACCCTTCCAGACTTGGCCTTGGTGTCTTGTGGGGCCAGCAAGCCTTAGTAGCGTCTGGCACCCGGGCTTAGGGTGACAGCGGCTACTACGTCTGGCGGTGCCTGCCAACCCAGAGGTTTATAAATAGTATTTATTTGTAAATTGTTTGTGTTTCTCATACCTAGTTCGGCATCCACTCAAGCACTTTTGTTGGTAGGGAAGTGTAAGCACTTTGTTACTGTAACGTTAGAGTTCTACTACCAGCGTGGGTGTGTGTGTGTGTGTGTGTGTGTGTGTGTGTTTTTATGAGAAATGAAGACTGTCCTCAGTACGGACTGCTCTTACGTGCTTCCGTGGTCAAACACCAACCATGACTAGCCTGAAACCAGCCATCTTATACACTTCACTTCTCATTGAGAAGGAGATTTCTTTTTCAAGACCTGAGAACACAAAATCATAGAAAATGTGACATAATTGAGGGGGGCAAGAACTTATGTTTTTATGGGTCAACATCATGTTTATATGTGGATGATATAAACATGATGGCTTTATCATTATGACAGCTGGTCAAATTCAGAATTTAAAGGTGCCATATGTAGCATTTTAACATCAATAAAACATTACCACTTTCATTTTGAAACATAGGTATAATTACTGTAAACAAACAAAACCATCACTGAAGATTGGCAGCCTCTACCAGCCTCCACACCACATGTTGCATTGTGTGTAACCAGGTTGGTTATGGAGGGAAATCAGATGAATTGCTTTACAGCACAAAGGGTATTGCTTTACGGCACAAAATAGGAAGAGGGTTAAAATGATACATGGAGCACCATTAAATGGAAAAGCAGATACTGACATGGTTAATGTAATTAACAAGATAAATGTGATGTGAAATGTGTTCTAACTGTCCTCTCTTTCCTTCCCTCATACTCTTCCTCTGTCTCTACCTTTCTCTCCCTCTGTCTCATCCATCCAGGTTGTGGCGTGATGAGCACCATGGACCCTCTCCTTTTCATCACTCTCCTCTTCCTGCATAAGCTCCTCCCCTTCCTGTTGGCCCACTGAAGAGACTTCAACCAAACTGACCTGCAACGCTCTCACTTTACGTACCAAACAAAAACCAAGCAACAGTCAGTCAGTACCGACCAAGGGAAATAGGATCATATTAAATAGATGTATACCGTTGCGACACGTCACCGCAGTGAGTGAAATGCAATGCAAACAAAAAGGAAGGAGAGGAAGTCAGGGGACAATGAACGAGAAGAAAGACTGAATAAAAAGGCGGAGAACGACGCTCCTCGGACTTAACGGACTGAAACGAGAGGAGCGGAGCGAAATACATGACTGGGAACGTGATGTGGAGAGGAGGAATCTGCTGTTTGTGAATAGGAGCGTCACTACTGATCCACACACAGCCTATACAGTGTGGCCACATGAAGCGCTGCCTCTACTCCGCATAGCATCTGCTTCACGCATGGCCCTCCTTTCTGAATTCTAAAGCAGATATCACCTTCCTAGTTTCACTTTCACATTTCTTTTACAGCATTTCCACTGTGATATCTGCTCATATGACGACACGCACCATTTAAATGGCCCTGCTGCCTTTGATTTGAGCATAATCTGTTCCATTTGTTTTATGGAAGATATCTGGTCTTCATGGTTTTTTTTTTTGGTTTTTTTTAAATATGGGGGTTTGGTTTGCATGAGCTGTTAAGCGTTTACATTATTTACAGTAGCCATGTTGTTCAGCATCCACGTCAGTCCCAAACCAGCCATCTACATGTTACCGAGCCACCCTCCATCCAGACAGTGTGTGAGTCTAATGTATGTTCTGTCCACCCCCCTACCTACACACACGCACCCACACGCCCGCTCGTACACACACACACACACACATATGCACATACACATACACACACACACACACACACACACACACACACACACGCACACACTTCTGTTCTAAAAGATGTGTTCCATGATGTAAACAACAAATAATAAGCTGATATATTTTGATTAAGATAAGGCACACCTTACCATTGTTGTTGTTAGTCACCTCCAATAATGTTTATTTTTATTAAAGATATGGTGATCAAAGTGAGACATTCATTTATATGAGACAAAAAATGAACTTATTGGTATCTTGCCAACAGCAGTTGAAATGAAGGTTGTTGTTTTTGTAATAAAAGATAGATTTGAAAGGTGTCACATGTGAACGGCTTTCTTTTGCCATGGAGCTTTATTCAAAATAGGATGAGGAAAATACAGGGAACAAGCGACATCATTTTCCTCTTCTCTGGACGTGATTATCACCAACCACAGTCTGGGAACCTTTTTCTTTAGTAGCAGACTACCGTATTTCCTCTAATATTGGCCCGGGCCTTTATTTACCTCAACTGCACAGGCTACCAGGCCTTTATTGGAAGCAAGTTTATATTAGAGACAGGCCTTTATTTCTAATTCCCTCTGTTTGATAAGTATATTTGCTCATATTTTAGTACGAAGCCTCCGTGTTTTCTGATCTGCTTCTGTTTGGGTTCGTTAGGTAGCCGTTTTTTTGTTACTGCAATGCATTATGATAATTACGGTAATCGACGGCTGCATGCTCCAGAGACTTCCGCTAGGAGTTTACTGGTATCCACCGTTGTTTTTAGCTGCGACCAGCAGCTCTATAGCTCGCTCTGTCGGTCGGTCGGTTGGTTGGTTGGTCCACAAAAATTTCCCCATTTTGGCGGCCTATAGCCGCACAGTACGTGGTTGCAGTTATTGCAAATTCACGCTTGTTTCCTTTGTTTTTTTCCCCGGCCTGTATTTGGGGCCGGCCTTTATTTGTTCGTGTCGACCACGGCCCCGGCCATTATCGGAGACCCGGCTTTTAATTGACTACCGCCCACTATTAGAGGAAATACGGTAGTCACAGTCAACGCTGGCTACATTTCCATGCAGGGAGAATTCCCTTATTAACCCAGTTACTCCACTAACCTGGTTAACTCATACTGTGAGAAACTCGGTGAGGATGCCTGGCTTACTCCAATATTAAACTGGTTACTGTGGCATGGAAACATCTTACTCCTTTCATTTTTAGTTTTCACCATCTGTCAAACTCAGACTCACACAGCATTATGGGTATTTTGATTCAACTATTGCACAGTCAAAGAGGGAGGAGGAATATAATGTTAACTGGATTATTCATGGTAACAGGGAGACTCCATCACAGGATATCAAAGGGTCATGGAAACAGATTAACCTGAATGAGACCTTAAGCAGAGAATGGACAATAGACTGAAACAGCCAGTGACGAGGCTGATTTTGCTGAGATTGGAGCACCTTCTTTCTGAACTGATCAGTCATGGGTAGGCTAACGTGTGTTGATCTGGTTCAACTTCGAATGATTAGTCAGTACATCGTCTACCACTGCGCAAATTTAAATTACTGACGAACCAATAAACTAATAACCATGAAGCTCCAGCTTTGAGCAGAATAGTGTTGGCGTAAATTGATAGAACAAATCCTTCCTTTCCAACATACCGGATCCCTTCTTGCTAGACCTGTCTCTAATACAGCGAGTCACTTTTCATTAATTTTCCTTCTTTTTTCTAGTGCTAGTAAACTCTTTTTTCCTTGTCATGGGTTAGATTTTTGGAACAACGCTTCCACCCAGCACTGCTAATCCATCTGATAGATCGGGTGGTGATGAGGTGAGTAATGACATATCAGACTTACATGAAGAGCTTGCATGCAGTGTGTGTGTGTGTGTGTGTGTGTGTGTGTGTGTGTGTGTGTGTGTGTGTGTGTGTGTGTGTGTGTGTGTGTGTGTGTGTGTGAATGAGTGAGCCTGCATGTATCTCTGTGATGGCACCACAGTCTCTGCGTGTTTCTCCTAGGTTGTTGACCATTAGTGTAGTTATAAGGAGGTTAAACTGGCAGGCAGTGGTACTACAGTGAGATGCATCCCTCTGTTCAGAGGGTCACAGAAGCCATTTCTTTGCTTCTAAGCAGATGCATTCAACTGCAACGGCATCTTTCTGAAAGACTGGGAACACATCATTCTCGGGAAGAGCACTGGCATGTTAAACTTGTCTAACCAACCACAAACAAGAAAGAAAAATGGAAAAATGAGCACTGAGCACTTTTTGGTGTCAGCAGTAAGATGTAGACAGCTGGGGCCAACTCCCATGGCTCTATAGCTGTCCAACATGGTTTCTGCTTCATGGAATTCACAAATAATGGGCTACCTCATTACTACTTATTACTCCTATTGCGTGTAGGAGTTTGGCTGTGGACTGAATTTCACTGTAAAATGTGTTATTTTATACATTGTTACAGTTGTAATCCACTCTTTTTTTAAAATTTTGTCTCCATCTTTGTCGCTCAGCGCTCATTGCTGTGGTGTTTCTTCACCTGTCAATCAAACAGTGAGTCCAGTACTGTGGCGTCTTTTTCCTTGGATTCTGTGTTGATGCAGTTTGAGTTTCTCTTTTCTTTGTCTGTTCAGCCATGGTGGCTATCACTGCTCATGCTAACCAGTTCTTCTTCTGTTTATTCCAAACAAACCAGAAAAACATAAAACGCATCACTTTCTATGCGTCACAGGATTTTTCCCAGGAAAGCGCTACCAGACTCCAAATATAAAAGCTTTCATGAACTGGATATAGGTTGAATCACTGCCATGTTACATCAATTGGTGATATAGAATAGAAAAAATTCATTTATTTAGATAAAAATGTCACCGAGTACATTTAGATGGAACAAAGACACATTACAAACACAGCTGCACATACTTTCATACCCTGCAGGCATCCATGAATGCATACATACTGATGTTCCAGATACACACACACACACACATACACACACAGTTTATTCACAGTTGAAAGGGTCCTTGAACATTTTATATTTTTCCCCAAAGGGAACACGTTTAAATGCATTTACTCTGTATTTGAAAATATGAATTGATGAATAAACAGCAAACAGATCAGAGAAAGCAGTAATAAGACTAACACACTTTACCCGATTTTCTACTGGAATAGGGGTGAGTAGATAATGACTAAATTTACATTTTTGGGTGAACTATTCCTTTAACCATGACCAAATCCTACCTCTAACCTTAACCGAATTGTTTTAGTTGCCTAAACTTAGCTGTTCACAAACTTTTTTACATGAGGAACAGGTGAAAACGGCGTGTCCAATTCATTCTACATAATCAATTCATGTCACATAATCCTTTTGTGGTGCAGCAACTTAATCTTCACGCTATTTGTAATCCGCGCTTCAGAGTTCGTGCACAAATTCACAAAATGTTTTGAGACTGTGTTTTCAGCGTGATTGTACTTCTGCAGGGTCGGACACCCAAAGGAACGCGGGAAGAGTTCGACCAAAACACCTTTAATTAAACCTCTCATTAACGCAGCTCAGGTAATAGGAATGATTAAATTAACAATGCCCTTTCAGGAACAGATTCCAATTAATATTAACAATTAGCAGGCTTCTTCATTCTCCCAGGTCACGCAGGCTCATGCAGGCTCTGGTCTGCCTCTCCTCGGCTTCACCGCCTACTAATAGCACAGGGAACGGAGGCACATTAAAGAGAATCAGACGCTGCTGTTGTCGTCTCGGCAGGCCGCCCCTCACCTCTCTCCACCCCCGGCTCCGCGACCGGCGCTCAGCCTCGCCGCCGCCGCTCGCCACACACTCATTAAAAGAGTCGACGGCGCAGAAGATGAGAAGACCACAACACAGAAAACAGACACTGTATCTCAGACACCCTAATGAAAGCCAAATAAAAGCACATGGCATGGCTAAATGACCAGGACAAACCAAACATGGTGACTAACTAGCTCATGAGTTCACGTGAGGATAAGAAACGTTGAAAACTAGAAAGTGTGATAGGGAAGGGAAAGACGGTCTTAACAAAGTGTTCAAAGTGCTGCAGAGTGTTGATTCAGAGATTCAGCCCTGTAACATTGATCCATAGATCAATAGTGCAAGTCTCAACTCTGTGATATGGAATATATGGTCAGAATGATGACACGATGTAGTTTCAGCTGAATATTTCGCTGACTTCTCCTTTATAAATCAACATAACATAAGCAGCCTACAGTGTATGAATCTCAGCATAAAAGTATCTTCATGGAAATCTGCACAAGCCCCCGATGTGGTGCAGAAACAGATGGTGCTACAGGGTGTATCTGAAGAAATATCCACGTGTCAGAGATAGAGGGAGAGAAATATGCTCACATTTCGCCCGGGAGAGTGTCACTCAAGATCCTGGTTGGGAGGTTGGAGGGGTGGAGAGATATAAAGATACAACGACAAGTCACCAAAACATGAATTAATGAGATAGATAGAGATCTCAGCAGGCAGGCAGCTGCCCAGAGCATTACACTAAAACTCGATTTCCACTTTTTCTGATCCAGCTCTCAGATTACTTTGCAGCCAGAGAGCAAAACGTCACGTCAGACAGAAGCCGAAGCCGCACAGCCACCGCTGAATTCATGTCATCTCGAGGAGGTTGTTTTTCTACCGTGTGAGAGGAAGAGAAAGACTACAACTGACTACTGTGAATCTTACATAAGCTGGCGGCTGTGTGTGTGTGTGTGTGTGTGTGTATGTGTCATCATCTATCCAGCAATACTTCACTTCAGCCACTTCAAAGCAGCAAAACATGATCTCTACTTTGAATTTAATCTTGTACTGTGTGAAGTGGGCAGCACTCTAGCCAAAGCTACCCAGCAGACATGCAACACAACACTGTAACATCAGCAATGACAGCATTCCACTAAAAGTCGACCAAAGAGCTACAATCAGTAATGAATATAATTCACCTTGTACTTTTTACTATGAGGTTTCTCATAAATGAATCATGCTCCATCTGTCTATTTTTAAACTGAATATTGCTTTTATCTAAACTGTAATTCTGTTTCCTCCAGTACCTGCAAATGGATGATAGTGCAAGTAGTTTGGTAATGCAAAGGATTGTCCAGTTCTGGACACATAATGTAGTTAATGTCGGTAGAATTTCGGGCCAGGTCATCGAGTCTCATTTTTCCATTTATCAGCCAATATCGCCAACCACTGAAACTTTATTTTGCAGCCCGCTAATTATGGTGTAACTAGTTTGTAATTATGGGGTACTAATAAAATAACAATGCTGTAGTTACAGTGTAACAAAACAAGAAGTCTGGGAATTAAGGGGTAACAATTTTGTAATTATGAGAGATTTATAAGGTAGTTATGGTGTAACTGTTTTCATAATTACTGCATACTTAAAAAATAATTACAGGGTACAATAACGTAATTAGAGGGGACAAAACAAATGTTATCGGGTTCATGCACTGGAAAAAGGCCATTATAAAGTGCCCATGTTTCTATTAACTACATGGGTTGATGGACATAACCTCATGGTTATTTAAGATGTTGCCATTGCATTTCTTTCAGGATCCATGCAAATGGTCGCTCAACTCAATGCCCTTAATGACGATCGCCATGAAAACATCAACTGCATGTTTGCGAAAGTCCTGAATAAGGACCAGTACCTTTATGCTGAAGCCTCTAGTTTCTCTGGAGTTCCTGCTGAGCTCGACTGTGACCTTTCACCTCAGTCTGCTGTTGGTCTCAGCTCCAAACCTGCTTTGGATTTGAGAGCCTCAATATATGGGAACCAATAGCCAGCACAGCTTCATCAGCATATAAACCTGTCTTGGATATGGACAAAGGAGACCTTCCTCCCACAGAGAAAGAGTCTCCTCTCATGACCGAAGACACAGCGTTAGGTAATGCTGGAGCATCCATCCACCCAGCTCAGCATGTTGAGGCTCAATCCAACCTGCTCCGCCTTGTTGAGGCTCAACCCCATGAGGCTCAAATGACTGATGACTTCAAACTCATTGAGAGATTGAGGCTGCTTCAGCACTCCCCCTTTGGTTTTGACGATGACTACCACCTGGAGGCAGTTGGAAAGAGATACCTCTATGCTCCCCAGGTGACTCATCTGGATTTGTGGCTGACTGCTGCTCACCCTGTGGATCCACTCTGGGCTGCCTGGATGAGTGGGAGCCACTGGTCAAATCTCACTTTGACTTGGAGAAGGAAGTGTTTGGTGAGGAGCTCCTCTACGCTTCATCACATCTCTCTAGATTTATAGTTGACTGCACCCCACACTATGGGCCATCTCTGGACCATCTTGACAAATGGGAACCATTAGTCAGCAGCTCTGATTCTCACCTGATGCAGTTCCTCTCAGTCCTCCTGGAGGAGGAGGAACTTGATCAAAAGCACATCTATGCTTCCTCATCGGTAAGTTCTACATTTATGGATGCCTGCGCTGCACACCATGCCCCTACTCAAGATCATCTTGATGAATGGGAGCCAATCGTCAAAGCTGATTCTAAACTGATGCTGTTCCTCCAGGACTTGAAGGAGGAGGAAGAACAATGTCCTTTTATCATCAAGAGGGAAACGGTCAACTCCTGTGCACAGACTGAGGCCGCTGCTGAAAGCTCTGTAAACCATCCTGCATCAACCTGAATGTTGTGAGGGAACAAAAGTCACTGTCCTCTCTGCTGGACCTAACAGTAACTCCACCTCAGAGGAGGCTCTCCTCGTCTCTCTTGCTGAAAACACCCTGATTCACCTGCTTGAGGAAGGATCATCCAACCTGCTTCAGGAGTCCCAGGCTCCAGCCATCCAGGTTGAGGTCAAAGTTCCACCAAGCCTTGAATACTTAAAAAATAATTACAGGGTACAATAACGCAATTAGGGGGGACGAAACAAATGTTATCGGTGCTTGTTCCCTCTAGTTATGGAGTATTTAGACCCTAAATTGTTTTATAAAAGGATTATGAAGTATGTGTTCATAACTGATTCTCTTTATATAAATAATCTATAGATATTCATGAAATTTGATATTTAGCTTCTCAAATATGTATGAATTCACGTCACTTGTGATATCAAGCACACAGCCCTGAACAGACTTAGAAGCCACCTACAGAAACTCAGACTTCATCAACAGAAAATCCAAGGGAAAGACAGTTTTAAGGTTTTGCTTCATCTGTGCTCTGAATGCACAGAACTAATTACAGAATTACTGTGCATGCAAGGTTTGCATATTCAAACCCATAAGGCAGAAAATAAGGGATGGGAACAGAGAGAGATGAGAGAGAGAGAGAGAGAGAGAGAGAGAGAGAGAGAGAGAGAGAGAGAGAGAGAGAGAGAGAGAGAGAGAGTGTTTAAGCACCGTGAGGCTGATGCCATAGTGAACATCTGGCAGTGAAGTCCATGGCAAGCTGAAGCTGACACATCTGACGGGCCCTCTGCTCCTTGCACAAATCTGATTGGATTGCAGGTTAAACAAGGTCAGAAGGGATAACGGGGAGGGTGGCATGGTGCTGCTGCAGCACACACACACACACACACACACACACACACACACACCCAAGCATGTGTGCAATGTCAAACAGATTCATCTACATGGATGCAATCTCAAACATGTGCACCCATTATGCATGCAGGGACATTTATCTGCACACACAGACATAATGGGTTTCACACCAAAGTAGCTTGATTTTAAAGACATCAACAGGAAACTTGCATGGCATCCATAATTTACATAAGATTTCAGTTTACAAGAATGTTTTTTGTCTCAACTGAGCCTCCAGTGAGTGTTTGAGGAGATCAAGCCTGCATTGGCTCTTGTATTTTTTCCCATCCTTGGCTTTCCTTCTCTGCTCTGCTGTCAGTGCAATCCTCCTGTAGGCTGGTGACATGTGATTCATTTGCACTTGTTCTTCCTCATGACATTGACCAAGCCTAGATTATACTCAGCCCTCTTAGAACAGACGTACAGCAGGCAACAACATAATCTCAAGTAAAAAACTCAGCTGTGACAGGCTTAGAGCAAATGCCACTGCAATGCAGTGATACACAGACTGGAGCTCCAAATTAGCCTGAGCAGTCTTTCTCTCCACACAGAGATCATTTATTATCTATCACAGTTTATAATAATTCATTGTTTGACATTATTGTTGATTTGTATTCTGTACTTTTGAATTTTTCTTTTTTCTACATACTCCAGTGCTTTTAGTTTTTATTGTTTTGTTTTTGAATCATAATTTGTATGTTTCACTTCAACCATGGAAACAGGCCTTGGGACAGATAGAAACATTAGATACTTTAACATGTTTACTGTTTCATTTGTCTCAGCTTCATAATACAAAGTATATTAATAGTACTAATATAATATCAATATCATGATTAATAGTAAATTGTGCTGAAATTGACTTCAGTCATTCACAGAGAGAACTTTGACTTTGCTGATTGAGATTTGAGATTGCCTAGGTTACTAAAGCATGTGCTTTAGTTCTGCATTCTGCTGCAGTACGGTATTTAATTGATACTTAATAAAATACAGAATATTTAAAAAATACTTTTGTCATAATCTTATAAGTTTTTGTCAGGTTGCATTAAAAACGTAAAGATCCACCTTAATTAAATTTCAACACTGTTAAAACAGACATCTCTTCACAAATAGGTGATGTAGAGATTCTGGGCCCATTTTGTTGTTTGGTGGTGTTTTTCTTATTACTGTGGATAACTGGCCAAATGTAGACAAGCTGACGTCACAGTGAGATATTTCCAGCAGCTACAATGGAGTTTGATAGCAGAACATTTTTCAGCTATCTAAAAGATCAACAGTAAACATCAGGTTTTGCTGTCACCCCCTCAGAATCAAAGAGCAGGGGGTAGAGATACCAATTTCTCCACCGGCAGTGCCCTCAATAGACCACAATGCAATGCAGCCACAGCTTGCATCTTTGTGGATCTGTCATCAGTAGCATGTGAAATATAACACCCTCTTTGAAGGCTTTTTGTCATTTGAAAAAGCAACACAACATGGCATTGTTCTCTCTCCACTCTCACTTTTTCTCAACTGGAAAAACGTACTTTGCTGTCGCTTACTTTGCATTGCTCCTTCTCTGGGAGTTGTCGAAAGACATTTTGGGAAATGTGATCTACGCACACCCAGCATCCTCTGTTTTAACTAATGGCGGCAGGTCAAATCTGCTCCATTCAGCAGGGTTGTCCACTCTCACCACTTCTTTTTGCCATTGCACTTGAACCCCTTCCAGTAAGTATTAGAAAACACACCAGCATCCAAGGCCTAACTGTAGGACAAACAGAAATACTATTTGCCTTTATGCAGATGATGTATTGTTCATGTCCATGGTGCAACTAAACACACAGCTTTAGTGTCAAAGTAGCTAGTTAAGTATATACTTTACACAGTAATTTACCATCAAATGCACATTCAGATGGTGCAGCACACTACAGAGTAGGCATATCCTGAGATTATGTGTGACCTCTGTACATGCACCTATTTGATTCAGACATTCTATCACACCTCCATGGTCAGATAAGCTTTACCACCTCGGGATAGAGATTTGATTTGTACAATGGACAATTCACATCATTCAACTAGCTGAGAGAGGCTGACCCTCCCAATTCTCATTTCTTGTATTATTTGCAAATTGGTCATAAAACATAAAAAACATAAAAACAAAGACAAACAACAAAGACATAAAAAAGCTTTTAAGCTTTAAAACCCTCACCAAAATAAACACCCTCCTATCTCCAGACACCTGTCCCCTCCCCATGTTTATACCCCTTTGTGGTGACCATGCTGAGGTTTCCACTGTCCAACTAAAAGAGGCATGGAATAATTAATTATATATATAGATGTCTGGGGACACTTGGGAGGAGAGTTTTGCAAGAATTCAATCCTGCTCCATCAATAGCAGATACTAACTAACACAATTTAAAGTTATACACAGGCTTCTTTATTCCAAGTCTAAATTGCATAGGATTTATCCATCTGTTTACTGCAGTATAGCAGGGGACATTATCTCATACCTTCTGGTTCTGCTCCTCAGTAGCCAAACTTGCTCATTTTAGTTGTTCAGATCCTATCCTTCACTTACCCATGGCTCAACAACATTCCCTGATGTTAAAAATAATGGCAGCTAAAAGATTCATCCCCATGGACTGGACATTGTCATCTCCCTCCTGTTTCTGAAATGGTCTCCAACATAGAAATGGGGGGAAAAAAATCACCTGTAATAAATTGCTAGACATTTGGGGACTCTTCCTTATTGTTTCCATGTCCTTGTATTTTTCTCAGTTTTCACAGATTTATGTTAAACTGCATACATCATAAACGACCCTGTTACAGATGGTAAACAATGGTGATATTTATGCTCACACATTTTAGCAACAGCAATGATGGAGGAGTGCAGCAGTTTATCCAGCTATGCAAGGGCACTAAGCATCAAAGATAGGGAAAGCTGCCTACACAAACTGACTTTATCAAACAATGACTAACTTCCAGATGTTTGTAATTAAAGTTGCCAAAGTAGCGAGTTATGTAAACACATACACCTATATTAAATAGCCTATACTATAGGCAGATTTTCCCACAGTGCTAGACAGTCAAGTCAGGCCACCTTAAGAAAAGCATACCACTGCCTTGACTGAAAAAAAAAAAAAAATTGTTTATTTCTAACTTTTTTATTGAGACCAAAGTGTGTCAAAGCGAGTCCAACTGTGCCATCTGCTGGCCAAAAGCGACATTCCAAGCAATGAGGAGCATATTTGTGAGCATCAGGTAGTGAGAGTCGAGCGATATTGGTACATTGTTACGACTTTAGACATTAATGCTATAATAACAGCAAGCCCTGTCTAAAATGTTGATTGGCTCCATTAGCGAGTAAGATAAATTCCTCAAATTAGTTCTGTCATGGTATGGTAAACTATGACTTTTGATGTAGCCTAGAAAAAAGGGCATGCACATCCTGACTAAAGTGCAGGTGCCGGGCAAATAACAGGTACATGGAATTTATTACTGCATCATCAAGAGCGTTCCATCAAGAGCTTGATGGCTTGAAACATCACCATGATGTGGTAATAAATTCTGCAGAAAGGAGCATTGCAGTGTCCAGACTCTTCGTCAAACTATGACTTTTGCACTGCCTTTTTCTCCGCATATAACTACTGGTTGCCTTTGTGTGACTTATAATATTATTATAATACAGAAGCAAGAATACTAGATCCTAACAGGGAATGGGACATCTTTTTCATCTTTTTTTTGTTGTTGGTTTGACATCTGATGAAAAAAGCACTTAAAAATAGTCTCAGAATCATAGATGTAGTTGAATATGAATTATGGTTCTCTGTTTCTGACTGATGTCATGTAGCTACAAAATTGTTCGTTTCCTCCTGCCTCTCACTTTTTCCTCTCTCTCTCTCTTACACACACACACACACACACCTACACTTACACTTACACACACACTGCACACACACCCTCTGTGATATGGTAGAAGTGTCTCAGCAGGGAGTGAATTGAAGATTATTATAACAAACACTATAATTCTATTTCAAAAGCATTGTTTTCCTTCTTAGCTAATTAAAGAAATGTTTCCATATAAAATACATAAAAAAGTAACCTGACTGATATTTTACCTGGCAGGTCTGATGCTGGTTTCAAAATCTGGGCTAATAAAGGAACATCAAAGGTTGAGGACCTATTTAATCCAGAGGATAAAAGTTTCATGTCATTTGAAAATCTGTCAAATAAATATGATATCCCAAGTAAGCATTTTTTTTTTTATATTTGCAATTCCGAAGTTTAATTACAAAAAACTCAAAATCACTTATTAATCCAATCACCTCTCTCCCCTTTGGAGATAATATTGTCTTGGAAAAAGTATTTTAACCAGTTTCTATGACTTGCTTATATGTGGCTCGCCTGACTCCTCCGAAGGGAGGCTGATGGCATGGAGAGAAGACCTACAGGAGAATATTTCAGTTGAGGAGTGGAGAGATGCATGCAGAGAGGGCCTATACTCACCTAAAACTTTTGCATTATAACTGGTTAATGCGGACATCACTCCAGTTTAATTGAACAAATTTAACAGCAACTTTCCAGATGATTGTATTAAGTGTGAGCAGTCAAGAGGGACTCTATGACATTGTATGTGGCAATGTGAAAAGATACAAATGTTCTGGGAAGAGGTGAGACTCATAATAGAAGAGATCTTAGCAATAAAACTGACCTTGGAGCCCAAATTATTCATCCTGGGTCTACATATATCCGAAGGGGCATGGTATACAGAAAAGTGAGCAAATCTTCTTAGATCTATGTTTGTTACAAGCAAAACGACTAATAGCTCTTTCATGGAAGAACATAAATAGGCCAGGAATAAGTCAATGGATTAGGGAAATATCTCTAACCCTACCCTTGGAGAAAATCACCTATATACTTAAAGATAAACAGGAAGTATATCAAAAGATATGGGGCCCTTTTATACATTTTATTGAACATACGGACTTGGGGAATTTCCGTATAGAATAAGAGAAACTGTATAGAATAAGAGAAACTTTTGTTTTACGTTTTTTGGTTGTCTTTGTGTATTTGTTTGTTTGCATTCCTTGTGCGTATCACTCTGACTGTGCCTTTCAAGGACTATGCTTGATGTTCCGTGTGTGTGTGTGTGTGTGTGTGTGTGCTCAGTGAAGGTGTATGGATGTGCTATGTGTATTGTTTTTTTTCCTTTTTCCCTTGTCTCCAGATGTGCAATGTGTTGTTGTGCTGTGCATTGTTTTTTGTTATTATTGAAAAAAATCAATAAACATATGGAAAAAAAAACCTGACACCTGATATTTATATATATATAATATATATAATCTTTATAGTTACAACCTAGTCACTGCTGATGCACTCTTGTGTGGTTTTCTCATACAAGGTCTTTAGTAAACAATAATCTGTTCTCTTCTTCACTGACCTGCCTATGTGAAAAACATCAGACATTGCTAATTAAAAATGATGTGTAACAGCATTACTATCATAGCGTAAGTGGCAAGTCTGAACAGTTAATTAAATAATAATTAAATAATTAAAATTCAATATAAATTTCACGGGTACCCATTAAAATTATGATTTTATCTTTTTTATATTATATGTAATTTGTATATTATATTTATATTACAGTGGCACAAAAACAAACAACTATAGTAAATCAAACAACTATGAAAATTTTATATTTCTTTAATCTATGGTTAAAATTGCTACAGCAACCAGAACTGTTGTCATAGTTACATAGTTCCAACGCTATAAAGAACAACTTTTAAACTGTATGCACCGAGGGTACTTTAGCCAATAAAGGGCACAAAACTGTGTAATTGTGGAATCACAGAAAAGCAGTGGGACTAAAAAATAAAGCATGAGCATAAATCGACACTACAGTGCATAGAATTCACAGAGAATGGTACTATAATAATAATAATAATAAACTTTATTTGTATAGCACTTTTCATACAAGAAATGCAGCTCAAAGTGCTTTACAACAAATAAATTACATGCATGAAAATAGACATAGAATGAGCATAACATTAGATGGAGAATAAAACCCACTGAATAATAATAAAAATAAAGTTAAGAAATAGAGTACGTAGAATGCATAAAATCAAGTAAAATACAACATTTTAAAAGAAGTGCAGCAGTGCACCAAAAGACAGAATGCCTCGATAAGAGCGTGAGAGGGAAATGGCAAAACAAGGTTCAAGCTAACAGCAAATAACTCTGGTCCAACCTTGAGGTGGGTGGACTACAGCAGCAGAGGAACATGCCGGCTTCCACGGCTGTCAGCTAACAACAAGAAGATGAAGCTACAGTGGACGACTAAAGAGTGGAAATACACATCTTGGTCCGATGAATCTTGGTGTCTGTTGTGACATGCTGATGGCAGGTGAACAGCATGAATCCACAGATCCATCCTGCCTGGTGTCAACAGTACAGGCTGCTGGTGGTCTAATGGTATGGGGAATGTTTTATTGGCTCACATTAGTTCCAGTGGATCTTCATTTGAACACCACAGTGTACCTAAACATTGTTGCTGACCAGGTCCAGTCTAGCTTTTGTCAAATGGAAACTTCCGGCAGGATCAAGATTGTTTTGGAACATAACAGTGACTTTACTTCAGTCCAGATCCCAACCCAATACTATACAGACCTTTGGAATGAGTAGGAACAGGATGAATGTGCTGCTGCAAAATCTGGAAAGTTCTGGAAGGAACTGTGTGATGCTGTCGAGTCAGCATGGACCAAGATCCCCGTTGAATGTTTCCAGCACCTGAGGCCTTGAAGAATTCAGGCTGTTCTGGTGGAAAAATGAGGATCCTACCCGGTACTAGCTAGGTGTACCAAATAAATTGGATACTGAATGTATACAGAACACGCTGTCTCTCGGCACACCACAGCAGACAGACTCCATTCCTCTGTAGAGAGATCTTACAAGACAATTCTAATGCTGATGCAACACCCACTCCTAAGGCTCTCCAGGCTTGGCTCATGCCTCTCTTGTCCTGCTTTCCAACCACTCTCCTCTCATCCTGCAATTACATCTTCTCTTCATTCTCTAATTACAGTGTCTTCCCTGCCTTCTCTTTCCTTTCGTCTGCCGACCTTTCTCTCCCATCAACCTTTCTGCTCTCAATCACTGTTTCTTAACCTCTTAAATTTTAAACATCTAATTCTCCCTCTCCTTCCCTTCTTATCCCTTCCCATCGCTCTATAGCTTATATGTCTGCTAAACATCTAGAGCAAAGAAGCCTCCTTCAACTACCACTCTTTATGTTTCCTTTGATTTAAATGCAAGCTGCATCACATTGTAGATCTGATCTTGTTGTGTCTCCACTCGAATGCTTTCCCTCTTTCTCTTTATCCAGTTCCTCATCATCCACTACACATTGGTCCTCATATCTCAGCAATCACACTCTCTTCCATGGAGTTGCAAAGGCAATCAAATGCTAGCCATCACTATATGAATAACTGTCATTTAAATTGCTGTCTGTGCACATTTACCACTAGAAGACAGCATTCAAATAATCAGACCATTAGAAAACAGTGACATTTCTGGCAATGGTTATAGCATCACCACCAACAATACTAGACACTAAATAATGAAGCCAAATATAACTTTACTGTTTTTTTTTTTATTGTATGTCATCCAAAAAAGTGTAAGAAAAATAATTACATTTTGAAAAAAATAGTAGACTTCATGTAGAGAGAGAGGCCCATTAGTTGCTGTTTTCTCTACCTCACAGACCTCCAGTGGTAGAGGAAATTACGTCTGGGCTTTTCTCTTGAGCTTTTGAGCCATTGCTCTTGTCACCATCCTGCTCTCATGCCAGTTTGAAGAACTTGCCCTAGTTCCCTCGTCAGTCCTCTCCATTCCATGCTCAGTCTCCAAGCTGAGGTCTACATCATGGCAGCGTTTAGACTTGGTGCTGGTTGGCTGAAGGAAGTTGAGGCTCTAGCAGTCTTTGGATGGGGTTTGATGATGGTGCGACTTTGGGTTTTCTCACCTCTCTTCATGACAGTCTCCATCTCCATCACCTCTTCATCTTCATTGTCATCCCAATGCCTTTTGGGATGCCTGTTACCATGATCACCTTTATGATATGATGATGTGGACTCTGGCTTAGGGGAGGGGAGGTTATAGGCACTGTTGATGGCAGAATACACAGCTCTGATGCAGGGCAGACCTCCAGTGGACTGTACCGTTTTTGACGGTGAGGATTCAAGTGTCTTCACGGTTGTATCCCTGACTAGAGTAGCTTAGGTCTACAGGTCTTTGTGGCAGGCACAGATGGACCGTTCATGACTTTGGAGATGTGAGCTTGATAGGTCACCTCATCATTCACATCCTCAGAGTTATTTTCTCCAAATTAATTTTTCTCCCTGGACAGAGGATTTGTTGCAAACAACTTGGCACTACCACTTGTATGCTTATGAATAGTAGAGAAGTCCATGTATTGTGGTCCATTCGGAGTCTCACAGTAAAACTTGGTCTTAGTCATGACGAGACAGGTGGCTGCGGTGTGGAGTCACTTTGCTGTCCCTAAGCGTCCTTTTTGCCAGTGAATGAGTTATTGCATAAATCCAGGGTATTTAGACAATGTCTGGAGGCATTCATTGAAATACGGGCTCGAAGGAGCACTGTGGCATTTTATGTAGTCTAGATACTCAATGTCCTCAGGAGAGTCTGGGCTTATCAGCTAGCTCTTCAGACACCAGGCAGAGAGAAGCAGGTGGGCAGCTGTTGTAGACGTTCACATTTGAACCATCTAGTGGGTAACAGTAAGAAAACACATGGGAAAAATTATATACATATAATTGAATTTTTTTCATAGAGCATATCGTGAGACAGCAGACTAAGGAGTATAAAATGTACTGATGCTGTCATGAGCTTGAGTCAATCTACAGTATATTGCATGTAATCCAAGCTCTCCAATCTTTTTGTCACTTGCTCTAATATAGGCTACTACATAGTCAAAGTAGTGATTAAAGACAATAAAATGTGGTCAATTGTATGGTAGTTCTGTGAAACTGGACGATGATACACTGCAGACTGATGAATTATGCTTAAATTGATAGGCAATGAAGTTTGGCTTTTGGAACAGATGCTGCTGACCAAATTGAATTGATGATTGTTACTTTTAGATCGCCTCGATTGTCTGATTGGAGACACCTGTTGCTCTGTATGTAGACATACTGTATATATATATAAACAGTATATACTGTGTATACCCTAGGATGTCACCCTGATGAAGGCAAGTTAAGCTGCCATGTGTGGGTTAGACATCCCCATTTTATCCTCCTTGTTGGACATGCCAAGATAATAAAGGCATTTTTAATATACAAGTAAGAATGCCTTGGTCTTTTTTTCTGAGTGCACAATTCTCCTTTATTCCCTTGTTTAATGTAATACATTATCTAAATGTATAACTTTGTACATGATACTAGCTACAACTGTGCTGGACGCATGACTAGTTAGCTAAGACATATCTAACTTCACTAGCTATCAACAATAACCTATGTAGATCTCTGCCAGGCTTACTGGTGTTGGCTAAAGGCTTTATGGTTCAACGTCAAAATGCATGACACCCCTGCTAGCAAGCATCCACACATGATGATATCCATAAAACCTCGAGTGAAAGTAAGCCTGGATAATGATTTGTTGAGGAAATACAGCCGCTCCCTGGATTGCGCTCATGCCCTCTCCCTCTTTTCCACGTTTCCTCCGACTTGACAATGGCTTCAGCCGGTCCTTTCACCTGCGCTGCCTCAGCTAAAGTTAAACAAAATGAGGGTATTTCTGCGCAACACTAGTGTCACTACCTTTCTGGCCGAGCACCGGCTCAGCAGCTCTGAAAGGATGATATGGAGTAGTCCTGTGTTACCATACTTTCAAGCCTCTGTAGCAGGGAAAGCTAGAAGAAAACCCTGCTGGATAAAAAACACACCAGGCAGAGCAGATCATCACACCACAGTATTGCAGCTGCGCGCCAACTCTGCTCAGTTTTATTCAACAGCAGTGTGAAACACCCCACCATGTAGTAAGGACACATTGGCATGTTTGTGCGGTGTTTAGCCAAGCGTCCTCACATGCTCCATTTGTTTCCCCCATCTGCCAGCGCTAAAGTTTATTGTACCTCCACCAGCTGCCTGTTTGGCTTCCCCAGCCACTGGGCAGCCCTGCCATGTGTTGAAGAATCAGCTTGTAACTCGGGAGGTAGCCTCTGCGATCCCACTCTGAAATTAGCAGAGACAACTATCATGAATATTTACAGTGTCACTCAAATGTGGGTATGGGATATGTTGTATATGTTTTTGTAATCTAAATTTACTGGCTGGCTGTATCTAAAACCCCTTTAAACATCATGCATGCTTGAATGCATGCTTGCAGATATACACGTCCATGACCGCACACGCACACGCACACGCACACGCACGCACACGCACACCCTCTCTCTCCATGTCCATCTACAATGCCTTTGCACTCCAGAGGAATTACTGTGCTTGCAAAATTACAATGGCTCTTTGATTTTATTTATTGCCTGGTGTTTAGCACCCCACTGACACCTCTAATTTCTCCTGATCCAGCCATTACCCTGCAGCTTAGCATCATCACATCAGTGTGTGTGTGTGTGTGTGTGTGTGTGTGTGTGTGTGTGTGGAGAGAGGATGTCAGACAGTTAGAGGGGTGCACAGAGAAACTGAGAGAGCATAAGAAACAGGGGTCATATGCCACCTGCATCTCTCATAAGAGTATTCATACTGAACCATTTCAATATTGGATGTCCATAATTATATCTAGATGATTAGGTTTGTGAGAACAGTAGATTGGCTGTACAAAAGAAAAGCATTAGGCTTTGACACAGCCTGCGTCCCACTGACACAGTGAATGCCCCATGGAATTACAGGGGCCACAATCCACAACGGCAGCGAAACACGTTTTCTGAGGAGCACTAATTGCATTTTGACACAATAAGGCTTCCATGAAAATGGCCAAGCTGACAAGTGAGCACCTTTCAATTTGCTTTTATTTTCCCCATGACCTGCCGTGCTTCACCATTTTCATCTCCTCTCCAAAGAGGATTGAGGGAAAGTGAATTTACCACAAAGTAATAGGATGATTTGATAAACCAAAATTATTCTAAATTTAAATGCGGATCGGCCAGAGAGAGAGAGCGCTGGCCAGATTCAAGTGGTTTGGGGTGAAGGAGGGATGTGTGATGGGGGGGGGGTGATAGATTAGCGGTCAACACTAATTATGGGCATGGGAGTGAGTGAAGATGTGGGTGTATGAACAAGTGCGTATATGGATAGATAAGACAGGAAATTAAGAAGTTAACTTCAGAGTTTTTATGGACGTTTTGGTTCTTTTTGGGGGCAAATTGTAGTGAACAAGGAAATAATACACTTGCACTGTATACTTGCATTATGTATATATATATATAACGCTCAATTTCTCACACTAAGATTGTTTTTTTTTCAACTTCCTTCCCACTGCTGGAAAGCAGTGGTGGGCCTTACAGAAGACCATGGTGCTGTTTTCCCCTCTCTGATCCCATCTTCCTCTCCTTGGTTGTTGAGTTTTTTTTGACATTATTGGTTGTTTTATTTTTTGTGTTGTGGTTTGTGTGAAGTTAGGATTTTCTCCTACTGCTGGCTGCGTGGTGCCAACATTTTCCGCTGCTTCAGGCTGTGTACTTGCTTGTTTTCTGATCAAAAAAGCGCTCCGATTTTCTCACCCAGAACGCACTGGAAAAAAAAAACTTCCCCTGTCTTAGGCTGTCATGAATCCCCTACGGTGACACATGGCTGACAGTAGTCACATTCACGCTTGAATATTTGACAAGTCAATGAATAAAATTGTACAGGGTAAACGCAAAAAAACGTACTTCTAGCTCCCTCATTTTTAATTTCACAGGTGTTTTATGAACTTTCAAGGGCATTTTTGCCCCAAGCCCCGTTTCATTTCCGATTCTGCTATATGTCATTCCCTCCCAGATATTCTTCCTCCTCAAAACCACATGGGTGCTCTATCTGATCTTAAAGTTTAGCAAAACCCTAGTAAATCCCCAGCAGAAGCCAAGTGACAATCACAGCACAACTATTTTCCAGATGCTCTTCTACCTCTCAACTGGGATCCAGCCTCCTCTTTGTAGTGGCATCGTGCTGCTGGTCGGAGGTTTAGCACTAAACCCCCTCTGCAAAGCCCATTCCCTATTTGTCTGAAATATGGTAATCCGGCTGACTTGCCTTTAACTATATGAGATGCTCGCAGGCTCTGCTGGAGTGGACGGACGAGAAGGGGCTGCCTGTTTGTGCTGTGTAATTTAATCACTGCTGTAGATGGACACACACCTACGTACAAACACACTCAAAGAGGAGCGTGCGAGGACCAAACACGCACGCGCACACACACCAACTGCAGCAGATGCATAGCGGAGGAAGGCCAGGTTGATGCAGTTGCAGTGAGAGTGTGTGGCTTTGTCTGAAGAGTGATGCAATGTGTTCTCATTGATCGCCTTGGCAGAAATATATCAAGGATAGGCTTTCAGAAGTTAAAGCAAAAATCCCCACACGGATACTTTTTTGTTGTAACCACTTTCCCTTAACTCCTTGATCCTGTGTATTTTTTGATACATGTGACAATGAACTTGAACTTGGAACTTAAAACCTGCCTTGTCTACTTCTAAATGAAGCGCTGTGAACTTGTTGCTTAAGGTAGGCGTATGACCATAGAAATAAAGCTAGCTAGCCAACTAGTTGGTGAACTTTGGGTCCTGTCTATAATTGTGGCCGTGTCCCTTTGTGCCTGCATTACATTCTGGTCTATTGAGGCTACTGTTGGAGGAGAATTTGTTATCTCTGCCGGGTGCAAAGTGGTGAGTCAGTCTAGAATGTTCAAGGACAATTGTCCAAAGACACATACTTTTTTACCACCACCCAGTATAAAGGTAGATTTGAGACACTGCACGCTGTTCCTCTTCAACACAGCCCAACCCAACCCAACTTCCCTCACTTTTATTAAACCAAGGTTGTTTAAGCAAGAGTAAAAAGACAATTAGATGAAAGTTCAACTTAGGTGAGGGTTGAGGAACAAGAAAGGATTTAAAGCCTCTTCACATGGCATAAGTTTCTCCTTGAGTCGTTACAAGAGGGATAATTACTTCACATCGGTGGTAGATTTAGAAGTGGGTCCAAACAGCTTTGATATGCCAGAGGTGCCCAGAGACTCTGTCACATCAACAGCTTAAGGTAAAGACACACACCAGCACGTCTTGATTCTGCTTGGTTACTGATTATCAAAGTAAAAATCTAATTATGGCACAATCGAGGTAGCCAAAATCCTGGATAAACTATGCAAAAAAACAAAAAAAAACCCTCCAGATTGAAATGAAACCATCAAGCATGCTGGAAATAAATACAAATAAATAATTGCTGGAGTTTTTAAGAAGGCATTTCTAATAATCTCTGACTTGGACAGGATAAATGTGGTGGAGGTGATCAGGAAAAAATGCAATCACCTGTTAGAAGTCTGTGCTGTTAGATGCTAGCACAGTAGTACTGGAAATTTCAAGTCATTTAAGTGTTGGCTATATCCAAAGTTAGCAGTGTATTTCATAACTCCAACAGCTGTGCTTGCTTTAGTTCTACAAGCAGGAAAGTAGGCCAGCCAACAGAAGCTAGCAACTTGCAAACCCCCAGCTGAGAATGTGCTGGCGCTTCTGATGGCTGTGTATAGTAGCAATTTAAAAAATGAATGGATATCTTGCTCCACAGTAGAGCAGAACTCCCATCATGAAGATTGTCAGACCTCCCTGCTCTCCCCAGCATTGCTTTTGCTATGACTTCCTGCAATCCACCATGAGGCCAGGCTCAATCTGTTGGCCCTGATTTGACCCAGAGGCAGAGCAAACTTCTTTTTGATGCCACATCAAAAAGAAGTTTGCTCCCTGCTCTTGTTGAGCCAATCAGCCAAACAAAGGCAATGATAAGTGGGGAAAACATTTCTCCAGGTTTGACAGAGGATGTTGTGACACGCTGTGGAGCTGTGGAGTCCCACAGGGATGTCTCTGCTTGAAACTGCCGAAGGAGGAAATTAGACATTTATCACAATAAAACTAACAAATGATTTCTGACTAGTTATGTTATGGTTGCTAGGCAACAGCTACTCTCTTCATTACTGTACACACACCCTGCCATGCCAGCTCTCAACACACACACACACACACACACACACACACACACACACACACACACACACATTGAGCAAGTTCATGATAGGTTTAAATTCTAGCATTCTTTATCAAAACCTGTAAGTGGCCATTTAACTGCATAAATGTATATATTTTTTTAATTACATTCAGATCTGCAGGTGTCCAGCTGGAAATTCTTCACCAGGAATTAGTCTTTGAATGTGGCTTTATACCACCTTGGCACAGTGACAACAGGACATGGCATCAGTGTGGCATTTGATACAGTATTGTGTCGCTACATCGAGGCTGTGAAAATATTTTCTATTCACAAAGTCCACCTCATGTTCCCCAGGGCTTTGGACCAGTCACTCTCAGGAATCATGTGAAAGAATTTCAGCACACTTAATATGCAACAGTACATTTCATTATTGATAACTGTAGGGAACTATTTGATATAAGCCCTCTTTTATAGCCCAAGTGGGCAAATTGCCTGGAAACGCTACAAATATTTATTATATCTCTGATAAATGGGAAAGGAAAAAAGTTCCCTCCCTCTTGCTATCTGTGCATCAAGTCCACAAGATCCTCTAGGAGTGGTGATGCCGTTTTTCCAGAGAGTTGACTGGAGAGGAGGCAGGTTTTTTATATGTTTGGATCCGATAGCCTGAACATAACCTGCAGGTTAGGTTTGCAGCATGTGTTACCATGGTGATGTACCCCACTTAAAAGTGAGCCACCATCACCAGGCTTTAAGCCCAAAGTTAACTCGCTAACCCACTAATCCTTTTTTGTGAGACAGGCCCCAAGACTTGGACATGCTCTTTTTGCAGTTACTTTTCTGCCTGTAGAGCAGAGGGGCTGAGAGGGTGTTTTGGGAGTCTGGATCTGTTGATCCACCGCTGGAGTTCGACCTGCTGCTGGGGAGGAACAGGTGACTGTAAAGCCTTGGGCTTGGCAGCGCATCATGGGGGGAAACCTGCTGACCTACTGGAGGAGCTGGACCTTCCTGGGGTGAGGAAGCTGCAGAATGTGAGGGCCGGGCAGAAATGCTGTTTTGGGGAGAAATTTGACTCTCTCTTTCATCAGGCTGAGATGCTGGCTGGATCAAAAATGATGCGTTACTCCCAGATGAAGGCCATAGTATGGCAAAAACATGTTGGAGCTGTTTTTCATATGTTCTTTTGTACCAGCCATGAATTGAAGGGTAATTATTTTTTTGTCTGCAGAGTGCTTTGAAACATTTTTTCTTTTAACAACAACCTCAAACCAAAGAGCATCTTCAACAAATGCTTCTACACTCCCAACCCCAATAGAAGCACTCTCTATCCTCTCTTCTTTGAACATCATAATCTTCCTTTATATTGCCACTGGTAGCCCACTCCTTCAAAAAAGGCTCAAGGAAGCTCAAAACAGTTCCACTCCTCTTCCCTGCCTTCTGTATTTTTCTCTCCTTCCTGTACCTCTCCCTCAACTTTTTCTTTTCCACTCAATTTCTGTAAAGACAAATGGGGAATTTAAAGGAAATGTGTTGTTTACAGCTAAACTAACTTGGACTAGCTTGGATTTAGCTTTGCTGGGCACAAAAGGATAGATAGCAGACTGCCCTGCCTAATTTACAAACCTGGTAGTCAAAAAGTAGTAGTACAAATTATGAACAAACACAGCAAAAGCTGAGCAATTTAGTATAATGGTAATAATCTCCTAGTATGTTCTTGATTTACTCGCTAACCGACTGTAAATTAAGGTACAGATCAAGATCAGTTTAATCTCCCAATTAAAAATATCTAACTGGACATTGACACAGAAATATCTGCTGTAGTTCAAATGATTTTGGATGTGTGCATTCCAAGCTGATGCAACAAAATCCTGTAATTTGCTTCTTCCAGTATGACATGAAAGTGGCAGAAGACCGGCAGCAAGCAAAGTAAACAAGGAAGTGTCTGGGCAACGCTAAAAAAGTATCATAGTGATTTCTCTGCAGGGAAAATGAATGGGGTTTCACATAATCGTCTCTGTCACAGTCTACGTTCAATGCAGAATTTTAAAAGTCGGCCCATTTTTAGCTACGTATATTTATGTCTCTACTGGCATTTATTGATTTCTGTAACCGAGTTCTAGTCTAAGCAGTATTTTTGGTAGCAACAAGCTAAACACTTCAGCGCATATAATAAATACGCTATGCCACCCGCTGGCATAGCTGGTGGCATAGCGTAGGTCTCCCCTCGGCAGACCTTCTCCCTCTCTCTTAACTCTCTCTGGCTCTCTCATAAGCACCTACACCGCCACATTTGCTAAATCGATCGCATCTTTGATTTCCACGTTTTATACTGTAGATATAACTAATCATCAGAGTGAACTTAGAATAACACCGTTGGTATATGAAATAGAGAAGGGTCATTTAATTGTTTGATTGTTTTAGGATCATTCGTTTTCCTGCAGAAAGGTACTGACAGGAGGCACGACAACAACGCTGATCCTTTGCCTCCTAAAATAACTGATTATAAAAACAAAGGTAAAAACTTGGAACATCTTTAAAAAAACGTGTGGGAGCGATGAGGGTTGCTAAGCAACGTACAGACTCAGAGTAGAAGCCCCTCGCCAGCGGGTGACGCAGATTATATGCGTTGAAGTGTTTAGCTTGTTGCTAGCAAAAATACTGCTTGGACTAGAAAACAGTTACAGAAATCAACGGACCCAGTACCATTAGAGACTTAAATATACAAAGGTAAAAATGGACCGACTTTGGAAATCCTGCATTAAACGTAGACTGTGACAGAGACAATTATGTGAAACCCTAATTCATTTTCCCTACGGAGAAATCGCTATGGAACCGTGGGCAAGGCTGATGTCATTTGACTTACGAGGTCTATTATAACTGAAATGTTGAGGTAATTGGTAGATCACAGCTATTTAAAGATGTGTAACTGCAGTTTGAGTGTTACTGTGTTGAAAGGATACATTTTAATTGCTTTTTGGCTCAAGTGTTGGAGATTGTGTTTGTCCTCTGGATGTGTATTGGAGAGCAGCGCTCCCTGTAAACTACAGCAGAGTACACTACAGTGAAGCAGTTCTGAAGTAGATTTTCTGTTGATGAAGGTGGAGTTCTTTTCTTTGTCTGTTCAGTCATGGTGGCTATCACTGCTCATGCCACTATACCCAGTTCTTCTATTTGTTCCTGTGCGTCAGAGGATTTTTCCCAGGAAAGACCTACCTGACACATGAACTGGCAATGGATTGAATCACTATTGTGTTATATCAGTTGGCCATAGAGTAGCAAAGCCGACATGAAAATGTTTCATACTATTTACAAATGGGTCCCCTCCTCAGCATATAACATCAATTCTGTCATCATTTGGATAAATTGAACAGTAACAAAACAGTTAACGCAAAAGATCACATTTCAAACTTTGCTTTGTATTCAGTTCATATTGTCACAGTATGGCTGTCTGGCCAATATAATAATAACAATCAGAATTCATTGTGCCCAAGAGGCAGCGCTTAGTACAAAAATTGGACCTCCTTATACACTGCGAATGTAACCCACCCACAGAAATGATTCAGATGGTGACTTGTACTGTTAAATGCTTTCCATGGAGAGAGCGAAAGAGAATCATGTTTTAGCTTTCTGAAACAATTAAGAGCATGAATAGCAGTACTGTCTTGGTGGTTCACTGCCAACTACACTGTCTGAAATCCATATTCTCATTTAGGTTTTTGCAAACAATGGTTTTATATCATTTTTAAAACTGCACTGTTGAAAGTCATGATTCACAGCATGCTAGTAATGTGGATGCTAGCTTGAAAGTTACACATGGCAACTTGGTAATTTGATAAAAACAAATGTCAGATTGTATTGTATTTATCTTTAATTATTTTACATGCCTCGTTATTATTACTTGTTACAATTTATGTGGAGTGTGTTTTGCCAAAGTTTTATTCCCATGATGTAACGTATTGGGTTTATTTCAATGCATACACAACCTAAGTTAAGGTACTGGCTTGGTATGCAGGGTATGATAGGTAGCTGTTTCTATTCATTCATTGTTTGTACTGTTAAAAACGTTCCATGTTGAGAGAGAGAACTTCCTGAAACAATTAATGCATGAATATCTGTACTGCTTTGGTGGTTATCTGCCAATTATATTATATCTGAAGCCAGAGAGAAGACTGGAGATCTGTATCTCTTACTGTGATGGGGCTGGCGTGGGAAGAGGCATGGGGAGGACAATGAGCGGGGAGTTTTGTTCCAAAACATTATGAGCCAGAAAGTTAGTTTTGAAAGCCAGAAATCTGAGCACTTGGCCCAGTAATCGTTGAGTCATTGGTATTGATCAACAACCCCATCAACCCCTGCACATATATTAAGGTCATTTTGTGCTATGGGACAGTAAAAATCTTACTTATTGCCCCTTTAAAGTAAGATTGCTCCTTCAAGGGAATAAAGGGACATCAGGACAACTAAATTACGGCTTTGTTCAAGTCAGCAAATTAAACTGTGAACTAAATTCCGCAGTAGATATGCACAGCAAGAAACAAAGTCATGCTGCAGCTAGATAGGACTTTTTTAAATCCCTATGTAATTGTATTGGGGTTTTGGTGAAATACTCATCCCTTTATGTGCAAGTTTTGAATAAATTGCTTTTTTTTTTTTGCTTACGAGTCATCTACGATCCTTAGGAAGGTAATAGTTCAGGATTCTTGTACATACGCAATTCTGACATGAAGTTGAACGGTACATCTTATGTGCATAGTGTTTCTAGACCCTGTAGATCAAGTTTCCAGTAAATTATAGGTGTAAACTATAGGTGTTCTTGATACCTAGTTACACATACAGTATGTACATGATCAAAGTCGCTGTTACTTCCCTTGCAAAAATGTATGTCACCACATGTTCCTGCAGATACCCCTGGTAATTGTTTTGTTCTTGTGGTACTATGCTGTGGTATTCTTGTGGCACTCTGAAGTCTCTGTGTTTTTTTGGGACGTCTTACCTCAAGAATTTTGTCATTCCTGTAGTAGCCTATATTGTTGTCGTACTTTATGGAATATTATGTGGTAAAACAAAAAAAGGGTTTTTTATGAGGTAACCTTGTAGAAATCTATGGTGTTATCCCTACATTTTATTTAAATGTCATTCAGATTTATGTGGTTACTTAAAACAGAATCCAGCATTAATAAACATATACGTTAGTTAATGCGTGTTAATTTTTTTTTCAATAATAGCTTACCTAGATATTCTTGTGTATGTCAATCCTCATGTGCTGAATACAAAATAACCACGTGTTTTCCCAAGAAGACTCTGGAACGCATTTAGATCGGAGGTCGGTAGTTAACCCTAACCCTAACCCAACAGCCTTTACCCATTAACGTTAACGGTAGCTATCTGACAGCTCTAGCAACATTAGCAGGCTAGTTCATACCAGCAAACATTTCCATAACCCCTATCCCTAACTTACCTAGCCTAGCCAGGGGCTTCTCCAGGTCTGCAGCTGGGTGCTATTGGAGTAGCAATCCAGCTAACTCAGTTTGCTAGCTTCATAGTCCCTGGTTGACACTTACCCGGCCATACATGTACAGTTTGTTGTCAGGATGTCGCCTTTTTCAGTATCCACACTTAACGCTGGCTGGGCTCTTAACACACAAAACTCACCAGAGATGTAATGTCTAATTTGTTGCACATGCCTACATGTGTGAAATGTGAATTTACAGCATCGACAGATTTGTATGCTCGGAGACTGTCTTTTGTATATGCTAGGCTTTTCATATACATGTCTGGCCATTGGATGGGTGGCCACTTGGCCATGTCTACAAGCCATTTATCAACTGGATTGAATAAGGGTCCGGCAGTCATTCACCAGTACTTAAAACAAGTTCTTCTAAATAATCTGCGCAATCAGAGTCTGACAAACTAGCCAGGTACACCATTGTTGTCCGTTTGTTTGCTGTTACCAGTGCGAAAATGACAGCCAAGTTTCTATAGCTACGATAGCCACAGCGGCTTTTCTGCCCCTGAGCTGCGCGCGCATCCTCAACTGTTTGTAAACGGGAAACTCATCTACTGAACAAAAATATAAATGCAACACTTTTGTTTTTGCTCCCATTTTTCACGAGTTGAACTAAAAGTTCTAAGACTTTTTCTATGTACACAAAAGGCTTATTTCTCTCAAATTTTGTTCACAAATTTGTTTAAATCCGTGTTAGTGAGCACTTCTCCTTTGCCAAGATAATCCATCCACCTGACAGGTGTGGCATATCAAGATGCTGATTAAACAGCATGATTATTGCACAGGTGTGCCTTGGGCTGGCCACTCTAAAATGTGCAGTTTTATCACACAACAAAATGCCACAGATGTCACAAGTTTTGAGGGAGTGTGCAATTGGCATGCTGACTGCAGGAATGTCCACCAGAGCTGTTGCCCGTGAATTGAATGTTCATTTCACTACCATAAGCCGTCTCCAATGTCGTTTCTGAGAATTTGGCAGTACATCGAACGGGCCTCACAACCGCAGACCACATGTAACCACGCCAGCCCAGGACCTCCACATCCGACTTCTTCACCTGTGAGATCATCTGAGACCGGCCACCCAGACAGCTGATGCAACAGTTGGTTTGCAAAACCAAAGAATTTCTGCACAAACTGTCAGAAACTGTCTCAGGGAAGCTCATCTGCGTGCTCGTCGTCCTCACCGGGGTCTTGACCTGACTGCAGTTTGTCGTTGTAACCGACTTGAGTGGGCAAATACTCACCTTCGATGGCGTCTGGCACTTTGGAAAAGTGTTCTCTTAACAGATGAATCCCGGTTTTCACTGTACCGGGCAGATGGCAGACAGCGTGTATGGCGTCGTGTGGGCAAGCGGTTTGATTATGTCAACGTTGTGAACGGAGTGCCCCATGGTGGCGGTGGGGTTATGGTATGGGCAGGCATAAGCTACGGACAACGAACACATGTGCATTTTATTGATGGCAATTTGAATGCACAGAGATACCATGACGAGATCCTGAGGCCCATTGTCGTTCCGTTCATCCACCGCCATCACCTCATGTTGCAGCATGATAATGCATGGCCCCATGTTGCAAGGATCTGTACACAATTCCTGGAAGCTGAAAACATCCCAGTTCTTGTATGGCCTACATACTCACCAGACATGTCACCCATTGAGCATGTTTGTGATGCTCTGGATCAGCGTGTACCAATTCCTGCCGATATCCAGCAACTTGGCACAGCCATTGAAGAGGGGTGGAGCAACACTCCACAGGCCACAATCAACAACCTGATCAACTCTATGTGAAGGAGATGTGTCACACTGCATGAGGCAAATGGTGGTCACACCAGATACTGACTGGTTTTCAAAAAATGCATATCTGTAGTCCTAGTCATGTGTGATCCATAGTTCAGTCCCTAATAAATGTCTTTTTTCAAGATAAAACTGCACATTTTAGAGTGGCCTTTTATTGTGACCAGCCCAAGGCACACCTGTGCAATAATCATGCTGTTTAATCAGCATCTTGATATGCCACACCTGTCAGGTGGATGGATTATCTTGGCAAAGGAGAAGTGCTTACTAACACGGATTTGAACAAATTTGTGAACAAAATTTGAGAGAAATAAGCCTTTTGTGTGCATAGAAAAAGTCTTAGATCTTTTATTTCAACTCATGAAAAATGGGAGCAAAAACAAAAGTGTTGCGTTTATATTTTTGTTCAGTATAAATCAGCTGAGGCTTTAAGGGTGTACCTCCTTTTTTAGGAGTAATGACAAAACCGGTCACGAGTGATATCAATAGAAATTGTATTGGATATCATCAAAAATAGACATGTCACAGGAAATAACAGGTGACAGCAATAATAATTTGTAGCAACTTTGCCCATGAGATGCTGACATTAGACGAGACAAGAGGCTGGAGGCACAGAGGTGGTGAAACAAATTAACTGTGTTTTTTATTAATCTAAGGGACACGCGAAGTGGGAGCAAATGAAACTGAAGTTCTTCCCAGATCGGGGTTTATCACTGGTCTTTAGGCTTGGATTCTGTCTTCCTGGAGGCACAGAGAGGTACAGAAAAAAATGCTTTTCGTCCTTCCAGATCACAGATCCCTGGGTAGAGGAGTGTACCGCTGTCTTTTCTCCTGTCCTCTTCCTCTCCCTCTCCTGTGGCAACTGTTCTCCTTAAGTTGTATCCAGGGAGCATCTGATTGCTGATTGGCGTCAGCTGGGTTACCTCCAGGTTTGAGTGAGCTGGCAGTGGATGTAATCACTATCAATTACCATCCCCAGCTGATGCCGGCTCCACCCTGATCTCTGGCTCCCTCTACTGTTAGGTAGGTAGCAGTGGCGGGCTATACGCCACAGATTGTCAACAGAAAACATTATAAAATAGGGCTGTGAATTGATTAAAAAAAACAAAAACAAATTAATCACACAACTTACTGTGATTACTTGCGATGAATCGCTTTCCATAAGACTAAGCATGTAATCATAGATATTTAAGTATAATAATGATAAATCTACCAAGTAATACAAAAAACTAAGGAGGAGTTGGTGTTTGTCAAAAAACTCAAAAGAAAAGAAATTCAATTGGTCATCAATTTCCCACAACTTCCCACAACTCAAGGTGTATCAGCAGAGTTTTGAGAACTGCTACAGTCCTATAGCTACAGTGAGTCTACTGTACTTCATACACAACATGAACTGGGCAGATGGCTTAAGATTCAAGCCTTTTCTCAAAGAGCCTAATTCATACTCTTCAGAGCGGTGACTACCCCATAATTATTAGCACTGTGCAGCGCTCTACACTCTGCCAAAAGAAAGAAAGACACATTTTCATGGGCTATATAACTGGGTGAATGTAGCATAACATAATTATATTGGACTTTGTTTACTTCATTAGTGAACAATAACCATGCTCACTGCAGTTTCAGTGCTGAGGCTAATTCCTGTCTAGCCATTGTTGGGGTCATGTGGGATTTGCAAATTTTCAAACCTAAGTTGAATCCTCATGGTAATGAGTCATTTGCCAAAACAATGTCTACAGTGCCTCTCAAAAAAGGCCATGAAATGTGGCTTGGTCAGTTCATTATGCAAGAGTGTCAAGAGACAGATGTCAGAGCCCTCTTGCTTTAGCCCGCTTGGAGGCTGGACAAGTTGGGTGATTTGGGGTTCACAGCTGCACTGTTCACCAGCTGAATGAATGACTAAGGTGTACAGGGAAAGCCAATGACCGACCGAGATCAGGACGTCCTAGGGTCACCACCAGGATGTCCGGTACATCAGGAACCTGATTCGGTCCATGAGGATTCCTTACCTGTGTAAATGCAAGAGGGAGCCATAAACGTTACTGACTTCAGAGGACGTCATTAAATAAAGAAAATTAACTGGTGACATGATTTGAAACATCATGAATTTTTCCCCATTACATGTGATTTTCAATTTGGTCCCCCTACATGCTTTGGATCTGCAGTCACAAACTGCTACAGACAGTAACACACAAATGTTGCACAAATATTGAACACACAATTCAAATCTATTAAATAGCACATTACATACGCGCACATACACACACACACATAAATTCTTAAGAGCTGACTGGAGCCACCACACACACACAGACACAACCCCCCCATCCACATCAGCTTCCAACTGACGAATCAGAAACTTCCAGGGAGTCCTTCAAGATACAGAAGAGTCAGCATGTTCCTACACCCACGCCAGTTTCTTCCTATCATTACACAAACACATGATCAACCAGAAACACACACACACACACACACACAAACCCATGTCGTCTTTAGCATTTAACATCTCATGCAATGCACACACAAGCCTGCCAGGATTAGGATTGGAATTTCACAGTCAGTGCGATGGTGGGGACATTTGTTATGGCCCAGTTTGGGCTTCATCCTCTACAGTAGGAAAGGTTCAACCACAATCAGACTAGAACTGAGCTCAAACTCATCTTGAATGCACGCTTCATTTTTCTTCATTCTTTAGTCTCACACTTCCAGTTCTAGTAAAGTGGGCACTGTCATTCATCCATACATCCTAACTAAACTAGTTGCAACATTGCAGCAGAAAGATGCATAGTTTTTGTGTGCCATCTACTGGTTTGTATAATATATTACAACTACGGCCCGACAATGGCAGCCCAAGGTTTTGGATGGCAGGGTCAATGGACACCAGTCAGGGGTGGTAATATTGAGGAAGCCAGGACTGCGGAGCAAGGGAATTCATCTATAAAGGGATAGGTTAGAGTCAGAGTTACGTTGAAGTCAGTGCTGGTTACTCATTAGTGCCTGGAGTGCCACAATAGGATATAATGTTAGAAGTAATGTTTTGAAGTTGGGCTTACATTACAGGTAGATGGGGTCTGTACTTATTAGTTAAGGGCAAAGGTAAGGTTGACCTGTCAGGAGACATAAGTCTTGTCTATGTACTTAGATGTGCTCAACAGTACCTAATGGCAAGCAAGAATACAGTATATGGGAGAGAGGGAGAAAAAGGAGGAGTATTTTAGTAGACACACTGAACCAGCTTCATTCATCTTTCGCCTCCTCTTTGCAATAGTGCTGAACTGCGTTGTACGGTGCTTCATGTGTATGACACTGTGTGTCCTTGTTATATTAGAGGGACACAGTGGGTGGGATAGTGGCTTAGTGTTTAGCACTATGGCCACAATAATGCCGGTTCAATTCCTGGTTCTTTCTGTGTGGATTTGCATATTCTCTCCGTGTTCTCCTGGGTTTTCTCCCACAGTCCAAAGACATGCAAGTCAGGTGAATTGGAGACTCTAAATTGTCCATAGGTATGAATGGAAGTGTGTGTCCATGTTTTTTATTGATTGACTGGTGACCTGTCCAGGGTATCTACCTGCCTAACCCTAACCCTGGCCAATGTATGCTGGGATAGGTCAAACTGATGTTGGAGATAACACATAACACAGATGGATGATACTGTTTTTTTTCAGAGTGCTTTTAAAATGCAAGACAGCATACAGTAATAATTGAATCAAACCGTATCTTACTAATTTAGGTAATAATGTTTTTTTTTTTGGAATAAATGGATCTACTGTTTAAAAGTGTGCTGCTTGTCCACTGAGGTTTGTCCATGAACAGTAGAACCCCCTGTCAGTGAACTCAACCAAGTCTCAAATAACTAATGTGGAATTCAACAGAGGGAGGCAAAGATGGCATAAGCTTGTCTGCGGGCAAAATACAAGATTAGCATGTTAACAAGTTCAATTACATGGGTAAAGAAAGACCACCGATGTAACATAAATCCTTAACAAGTGAGCGTATTTAGAGCAACAGCAATCAACTTGCAAATGACAAAAAGAAAGAGAAAGTGAAAAATGAAATCCAAGCTAACATAGCTAGGGAAATGCTACCTCCACAACAATAAAACCTACTAGTTTCAAGCTAGACTACATCTCACCACATGCAGCTCACCTTTGAAAAAGGGACAAACAAGAACTTGGAATGTATGAAAGTCATTGTCTTGGGTTTCAATTCACTTACCGACAGAATGACAGTGATGGAAATACCTCCAAGACCACAGACGCTCTATCCTCACTTAACATCACTCTGCAGCAGTGTGTAACTGAAAGCACCTCTCACAAAGCGAGGACAGAAGAGCTTGAGGAGAACCTGCTAACAAAAAAACCCCCCAGACAACTCAAGTTCTCCATTAAAGAAGCAGACAGGATAAGATGGGGGCTGAGACTGCATCAAAAAATCAACCCTGGCGAAGGCCTCACCAAAGACTGCACACAAGCTTACCGAAGTGATTGACACAGTAGTGTTTGGACTGTGGCACATTGTTCCATGCAGTTTGGTGATTCTTATGGGGTGCAGACTTTTAGTACATGAAGAATTTGTCCAAATACATTTGGTTAACAGAAACTAGGACACCATGTGCACTAAAAGGACTGTAATTAAAGCTACCATTCTGCGCTCTCATTTCATAGCTATTATGTCATTTCATATCTGCAGGGTAATATGACTATGGAGCCAAAATGTCATATGAGATGTTGCTGTACAAATATTTTTGGACTTCACTGTATATACCTACAGTACTGCATATTCTCATGAAGTGATCTTCAACTGCTGTAGTTGTAGTAGCTCACTGCATTTGCTGCCCCTCTTATGTGATCATAAAATGCTTGTGTGACTTTTTCAAGTAATGTGGTTGCCTACAAATGTTAATCACCAAACTACGTTGAGCCTGTTTCACCACTAGATGGCAGCATAGGCCTCTTCCCTGGCCCATCCTTCCTTACTCGGTTTTAACTGACCAGCAGCTAATGGAGACCTATAAAGATAAAGTTTGTGTGCATCATTTCCATGTCCACAATGTGGACATGGAAATGGTTTCAACCCCCCACCACACACGCACACACACACACACACTTTTACTCTCATTGTCACTCTCTCTGTCTTCGCCTCTCCTCCACAAGGACAAACAACTCTTT
>NW_027281443.1:2500-19715 GCF_046629955.1 Centroberyx affinis
CACACACACATCAGTTCTGTGTGTGTGTGTGTGTGTGTGCTGTTACCATGTGGACCCAGAGACTCCCCCCAGGTAGAGCAGGGAGTCCAGCAGACCTTCTTCTTTCATCTGGTAGAGGGAACCGACCAGAGACACCGCTGCCCTCTGACCCCCTCCTGATGCCAACAGGGCGATGTGGGGAACCGAGTCCTGAGAGAGAGAGAGAGAGAGAAAGAGAGAGAGAGAGAGAGGTAGGTT
Source organism: Centroberyx affinis (assembly GCF_046629955.1). Taxonomy (NCBI): domain Eukaryota; kingdom Metazoa; phylum Chordata; class Actinopteri; order Beryciformes; family Berycidae; genus Centroberyx; species Centroberyx affinis. The sequence continues at coordinate 2,738 of NW_027281443.1, forward strand.
AATCTTTTTCAGGCATCTCTCTTCTTCCAGCCTAGTCACAGCCTCGCAAGCCGGATGAGGCTACAACTCTGGTTTTTATGTATTTAGACATTATTTGCATACAGCCAATTCTTCGAAGGACTTCCATGATGGCACCGGCCCGTGGGAGCTAGGACATTTGTGACACAACTGCAAAGCCTCTATGACCTTTATATATCATTTATGCCCTGGTTTGTGTAGGTGCTAAAGCCCGGGAGCCAGTCCAGAGTCTGTGGAGCTGCAGTCAAAGAGCCAGAAGATGTGATGTGAACACAGACTGTAACAGCAGATGGACGTAGTGAGAGTGACGTCACCCACTGGCTTCTGAAGGGCCGCTTTGAAGCCTGCAGACTGTGTTTACGGTCGCCGCCATGTTGACATTTTTTGGAGCCGGAGCAGCCAAAGAGAGGCCGAGGGTCGTCTGCAGGGCCACAGCTCCGCCTGTGACCGGTCAATCACTGTGGACCCATTGACTTGCATGGAGTTGAGCCGGGTTTGGAGTGCTAAACTGTTGCTTTTTTTTTTTTTTTTGTTGTTGTTGTTTTTTAAGGTTGTGCGGTTGAAATGGAGAAGCTGAGGGAAAGGCAGTGGCTGGGGTATGCATCTCAGACACTCCCTATCCTACCTCCATCCATGTTCATCCCATCCAGACTCCTACTGCCTTCACTAAAAAGAAAGACTCCCTAATCCTACCAAGAGGTCCAGTTAAACATGGACGAAACCCAGAAAGTCTACACAGGTCCCATCCATGCCCCCAAGCCAGGGTCCAGAGCCTTCCGGCCAGACTTGCAATCAGACCCCATCTAGATCGTCAGCAAACCCCACCGGATTTGATGTTTGTATAGCCCCTTATCACAAGCATGTCTCAAAGGGCTTTACTACATCATATATATCTACACACATCATATAGGGGTCCTTGAGGGGGTTCCAGGGGGTCCCCAGCAAAAAGGGGAATAATTTATTTTCACTATAATTCCATCCATAAGTAACACAATGACAGAATGTATAACTATTTTGGTCATGGGTTTCATACACTTTCTGTAATAAAACATCTAAAAGCAAAAATCTTATCAGATGGGGGACCCTGGGACAAAATCCTATCAAATGGGGGTCCGTGGTCTAATTTGTGTCAGTTTAGGGGTCCTTGACGTGAAAAAGTTTGAGAACCACTGACATAGGTTACATACTTCATATGATTTCACTAGACACTACACAAACACAGCATGTCTTTGGACTGTGGGAGGAAACACACACACACAAACATGGGGAGAACATGCAAACTCCACACAGAAAGGACCCGGAGAGATTCAAACCCACAACCTTCTTGCTGTGAGGCAATAGTACTAACCACTGAGCCACCGTGCAGCCCCTTTGACCTATGTAATCTCCCTCAGCTAGGCCAGACCCATGGAGACCACATGAGCCAAGCCTCTCATTCTATTCTCCCTATTCGCTGGGCTTAGAACACATAAACTCGGTACAACTCATAAGCCACGCCCCCTATTCCATAAAACTCGGTGTGACTCCGACAGTCTCCACGAGTCACACCCCCTATTTCTTGTGAGATCTACATAAACCCACCCCACTATTCTCTAAGATTTAGGTGTGACCCATAACCTCAATATGAGCCACACCTCTTCTTTTCTAAACTCAACAAGACTCACAAAGTCTGCATGAGACACACCACTCCTACTCCAGATTCCCTCTTCTTCCTGCTCCAAAGACCTACCACCTATTCTGTGTGTATAGGACAGTATAGGAGCATCAAATACTGTACAGGTGAAAGAAAGAAGAAAGAAAGAAAGAAAGAAAGAAAGAAAGAAAGAAAGAAAGAAAGAAAGAAAGAAAGAAAGAGAGAAAGAGAGGAGTCTTTCTTACAGCTGTACAGTTGATTCCCAGGCTGCTGAGCGACTCCTGAACTACTTCTTTCCTCTTCTGAACAAACTCTTCTTCACCCGCAGACAGAGACTGGGACTGACGGATGTGTTTCTGGAAAAAAAAAAAAAAACAACAACATGAGACATTTAACTGAATTGGAATTAAACAAGAGATAGAAACAGCAAACTATTATTTTTAGCATAAAATGGAAACTAAAAAAAGTGTGATAAAATTGTAACATCTGTTTAACTTCATCCTAGACAGAAATGGAATCATTTAACTTTGAAATATAATTTACTGTTACATATACTCTATATTCCCATCCCTGCACTTGTAATACACTTTCTGCTTAAATTTTGCAGTTTTCAGATATTCAAACAGACTTCTTCACCATGCAAACAAAACACTATCAAACAGTATGAATATTTGACTTTCCTCCCATAGGAACAATACCTAACATTACCTCTCACACATTTGAATAGAAAGGCCTATTCTAAATGTGTTCTATTCATCCTAAATCCGTGATCTAGATCTTAATGCCAATCACTTTATTCGCCAAGTACAAGTGTTCATCACGAGGCAAATTCAGGTCAGTCAGTCAGGTAACCCTTAGTGAGATGATGCGCTTCGTCAGATGGCCTCTAGAGCAGTGATTCTCAACCTTTTTCACATCAAGGACCCCTAATTTAGTCCACATTAGGGCCACGGACCCCCATTTGATGAGATTTTGTCTCTCTGAGAATATTTTTATTGTTAGATATGATTTTGTCCAGAATCCCATGACTCTCTGTATTGCAGGTAGAGAGATAACAGAGAAGCTATGATCAAAACAGTCATTCTTCTACATTCTCTGATTGTGTTAACTTCTTGTAAATGAAATAATGGTGAAGTTTAACGATTCATCATTTGCTGGGGACCCCCTGGAACCCCCTCAAGGACCCCTGGTGGTCCCCGGACCCCACGTTGAGAACCACTGCTCTAGAGGGTGTTTTTGACTGTGAGATGCAGTGTTTCCCATACAGAGGCACACAATCAAAAGTTGGTCAGTGTATATAAATGGATCTAAATGGATCTCTAATGCTCCTGATGTCACATCATGTCATGTCTGTAATGTGGATCTGTACAGACAGCAGACCAGCAGACTGAACTCAATCCACAGAGTCTCCTGGTGTAGAAAGAAAAGTGATTTAACATTCCACAGTCAGTTAACGGGGATTTGCAGACAGTAACTCGTCTTTGCTGCAATACAGACTTTAACGGTATGTGACATCATCTTGTGGTATTTCAGTAACATTAGTGGATTAGGTAATTTAACTGCCGCAGTGCTTCAGTGCAGAGAATTGAACACATGCTGTGGGTCTGTACAGGATCTGTGCTTGTTTCTTGATGACATCAGTGTAGAAACATATTGACAAACCAAAGTCACTGACAAAAAGTACATGCTGACACTTAAGTAAGTAACAACAGGAAATCGCATTTGGTGCAAGGAGACAGTAGATTACACACATCACCCTGCAAATGGAGAGTTTCGTTCCAAAATGACATTAAAAAGTGACACCCACTCTCCCATATCTACTGCTGGCATGAAAGAGAAGCACAGTATGGGTTAGCATTGAAGTTAGGAGTCATGTGCAGACATTTGCTTATATAATAGTTTGTTTTTTGAGGACAGAATCATTCATGTTTTTCAAATATTGCCTGGTGAATTTCAGGTAGCAACATTTCTCCCAAATGGAAAGGCCTATATAGCGTTTTGGACTGAAAGCCTTCGAAAACACATGCAGCCTAAAGCCAGTTCTCACCTTGGGAGCGGCTGTCTGCGTTCTCTCCATGTTGTCTGCTGCTTCTCCTAAAGATCCTGCAATCAAAACACAAACGTATACTAACACAGCTGCCCAACTCGTATTTCCACACTGCATAATTATGGGCTTTAGAGAGTTAGAGATTTGATTTGCAGTAAATGTGACAGGTAAATCCACGCTGGTATGTCAGTTATGCGTCTCTTCAGTTACATTCTTCTGACTTCTTCTGAGGATTTTAAAGTGGAAAAGTCCTGCTTTCTTCCTCTGAGGGATCGATGCACTGTGGGAGGTGCTGAGGCTGCAAAAAAATCAGTCACGCTGAAATGTACGTGGGGAGACGCAGGCACGTGCACGCAGACACACACACACACACACACATACATACACACAAACAGACATGAACGCACACATATACAGATGTGCATGGACAAAAACATGCAGTCACACAAACACACAGACATACATATACAGTATTTACGCACATTAACACATGCACTGTAAAACATGACAAGCTGTCCAGTGATTTTATCTTGTCTCCAGACCTATCAAGCTTACTTGATGATATTTTTAGTCAAATTATCTCACTGCACTGGCAGATAATCTGCTGGTTTCAGTAAATTTCACTTGATTCATGCCAATATCGCTTCAAGAAATCATCATAAAACAAATAAAACAAAAATCCTGAAACAAGAAACTTTCTCCCAGACAATTTCACATTTACCAAGAAAGTGGCCTGAAACAATTACATTATCCTGAAATAAAGTCAAATTTGTTGAAACCTGTAAAATTAAGATGAATGAAGAATCCTAAAATAAGCTTGATAAGTCTGGATACAAGATAATACTAGTTTGTCAGTTTTTGCAGTGTGTATGCACAGACAATCATCCACACGTGCAAACTTGCATGCACGCACACACACACGCGCACACACACACACGCACACACACACACACACACACACACACATTCTCTCTCCAAAAGAACCTGATGTACTTCACAGAGGAGCTTGTTGATTTCCACCATGTGTTGCTGCTGCAGCAGATGGAAGCAACACAAACCAGATGAAGAATTCAGCTTTCCAACCAGAATGTGGAAGGGAGAAAAATAAGGAAAGAAACATTACCCAGCCATTCAGGTTGAACTGAAGTGAGAAATGCCTCAGTGTTACTGAACACACACACACACACACACACACACACACACACACACACACACACACACACACACACACACACACACACACACACACACACACACGGTCCCTCTTCTCACACATACTGTCATCTTGTCCTGGGCTTGTTGCTGTCTAGTTTAGTGTAGCTAAATCTAAGCAAGGCAAAGCAAGGCAAGTTTATTTATATAGCACATTTCAGCAACAGGGCAATTCAAAGTGCAATCACAGTGCAATCACATGACCAGATGAAGACTCCATGGAATTGGTCAGAGAGCAATCAATCAATAATTGATTAGCTCAGTAGAGAGAAAGAGAGGGATAGAGATCTAGATAAGAGGAGAAGAGAAAGACACAAAGCAGACCGGAGCTGTGATGGCCGAGTGGTTAAGGCGTTGGACTCGAAATCCAATGGGGTTTCCCCGCGCAGGTTCAAACCCTGCTCACAGCGATTAATTTAGCCTTCTGTGTGTGTGTGGGGGGGAAATATGACATTATAATGATTGATATGCTATAGACAACTTTCCAATCCCCTCTGCTTTGCTGTAGCTCCTGTAAAGCATTGGCCAGGCACTGCCAGGCGTAGCGGCAACCCATGCCAAAAATATATATATGCTCAAAGAAACCAATGCTTTTTGTTTTTATAAAATTGTCCACCACACTTGGAGGAATGATGCATCTCACCACTGTGTTGCAACGTTTTCAAAATGACACTGATTGGCCCAAGGGGAGGAAAACTACTTTCTTCATTGTTTCTTCATTCATCTCTGTGTCACATGTGATGTTTCAGACACCAGTGAGCGGATTTCAACAAAACTTTGGGAAATGAAGGATCTCACCACTGTGCTCCAGCAATTTCATTTTTTTTTTAAATGTCAGAACAAGGCAATGTACTTGTTATTGATTGTCTCAAGGGCGGACTGCATCATTCATCATGGGCGACATGTTTACTGCTTTGACTTTCTTTGGTTTGACCACAAGAGATGTCAGCTGTGAAGAGGGTGGAGACATGGCCGTCCTTTGTACCCACAACTCATGCTCTGAATGCAGAAGGAGGAGTGGCGTAATAGTCACAAGGAAGTTGGCAGTCTACCAATCAGCTTAGCCAGTCTTTGTTCTAATCCATTCTGTTAAATTCCAAGGGAAAATTGTTAAAACCCACACACTAGCTGCTGCCTTTTCACCATTTATAGTATCAAAATCAGCTCATGGTTTGAGCCAGAATGATACCTGATCTAGACTGATTTTGAATATAAATACTGGTATTTTTGGCTGATAATAAATGGTGAAAAGGCAGCTCATAGTCTGTGGAATTTATCATTTTTCCCCTTGATCTTCACTCAGCAGGATTTGCTGGGTCCCTGCTCTGTTCAGTCTGTCACTCACAGCTCCAGGACGTCCCAAACAGCAGCACATCTCACTATCTGCTCATCCCACACTGGAAGCCCTTCATTTTTTTTATCAAGGGTCCATTACTACCAGACAATACTGTACTGAGCATGCTCTGTACTCCATGTGTTTGTGTGTCATTCTTTGTTCCATAAACAACTCCAAGAGAGTATCTTCCAGAGGGAAAACAACGGAGAGCCGTTCCTCCACTGATAAGCAGACAGTTAGAAGCTCATGCTGGCATATCTTCATACAGGATCATATCTACAGATTTGTCCTGCTCATACTGGATGTTTGGGACCGTCTGGGACTTCTTGAGCCACAATATTTAAGACCAAGCCTCCTGTCCTAAGATAAATTCTCATAAATCAGAAAAAGCCTCTTGCTGAAACTACGACTTCCAATTGGAAAACAGAAGCTTATGGATCTCAAAGCGGGGTGTGGATTGCCTTTCAGCTGGTGTCTGTAATAATAAAGAACAAGTTGTGTAATTGCATGAGATTGAATTGACTTACATCTATGCTGGCTTTGACCCTTGCACTCCTTTGTAACTATAGGAACATAATAGGACCACAATCTTATTAACGTTAGCTCCTGATGAGAACAAAGAATCCATACTCTGCTGTTGTCAGTTTGGCACACAACAACAAGTTGGCATCTAGATGCTTGCTTGAAAATAATACAATAAGCAAATCAACAGATTTCCTCTTGTTGGGATTTTCTTGTGTTTTTTTCCCTGCTAGGTAGAGTCCAAGCTGTAACCAGGAAGCAGCATAGTTTAGCATAGTTTAGGGAATCTAGAGAGCTGGTTCTTAACTCTTTCTACTCTATCTGTCAAACTCTACTCTGTCAGAGGAAGCTCCTTGCAGCAGTTGGTGTGGTTACTGTGTGGAGCTTGTGAAACTGTGATGGGCAAACCGTCTCATTTGTGATTACTACAGCAGAGTAAAATATAGCTAATATCATGATTCATTTTTCTGTCACTTTTTTTATATTGCAATATATTGAATTTGGATATATCGTCCCACCCCTAGTATTTAAGCAATAAGTATACTTTACCGCTGAGGGAATGTTGCCTGAAAAGATCAACCGATTAGAACCTTAATCGATGGATAACAGCAGGCTACTTACAAAATGACTTTAGATGCAGGAAAGAAAACTTAATTTACGTTTGCTCAAGCAGTAAAGCACTAAATGCCAAATAAAGGTTACAGAAATTTAACATTAACAAATAGTAATTTGTTAGAGAAAGAGAGAAAAGTTTCCCACCTTGTCCAGCTCTCTAGCAGAATGAAAAGGGTCCAGGAGGAGTGAAGCCAAAAGTCGGTTCAAAGGCAATTTGTATTTGAGCAAAGATTTCTTCCTCTTCCAGAAACTCCAAAAACAAAATCAACCAATCATCAGTTTGAAAGTTAAGTTTCATCCAGTAAAATCAAAGTAGGTTTTTTTTGTTGTTTTACTAATGACAAAATTGCTCATCCTGTTTCGGATGAAGTTCCTATCGCTGACCACAGCTTTCTGCAATCAGTACCAGTCCCCCGGCCACCATCAGGTTTAGAGAAGTAACTCCTCTAACTTCCCTTTCACTGATAGATCCTGAAGACTGACAATAATTAATTCATCAGTACTCAGTTAACACTTCCCCAGTTGTCATGGTTACAGTCAGTCAACAAGCTATAGGGCGTTACTCTCACTCTCAGACTTCCATACAGATTTAATCGACCCATCACACTAATACAAAGTGACAAGTTAATATGATTGTTTTAACTTCTTCATAGTTACACAGTATAGTTACACAACACAATACATATTCAGTTATAATTCCTATTTATTCCCTAAAGTACTGTAGTTTGAGTACTTTGAAATGCAAAAGTTATGCCTCCAAAAGTGTCTTGATACATTTTTTGTGATATTTTTTTTTAACTCCAGCCAAATACAAATTACAAAATACATTTGAAATACATTTAATTAACATACTGCCCAGCTCTGATTTATACTGAGCGACTGTAGCTCACTGAGCAGAAAACTACAGGGTCGAAGTGACTGGGTGTCCGCAGCCAAAAGCTATTTATTGTACTACTGGGTTCTTATAGCCAAAAGTCTATTTTCAATACTCAGTGCCAATCGGTGGATACATTCGAACAGTTAATCTCCAAAATGCTATTTTGGAAACAAATTGCTACCTGAAGTTCATCATTTAACATCTTTACACCATACAGGATCCATGGGGAACATGGGACAGTGGCACTCCAAAAATCCGTAAAGGCATAAAGGCTTTATGCCGAAATGCAATTAGCCTGTTGAAGACAAAATGAAAGAAAAAAAAAAAAGGTAAAAAGGTAAACTGAGACTAAGGGCCCTATTTAAACGATCCATGGCGCATGGTCTAAAGCGCATGGCGCAAGTGCATTTAGGACGTGTCCAAACCCAAATTGCTGGTTAAACGACGCACAATGTGGGCGCAAAGATGGGCGCAATACATTTGCTATTTAAGCAACGTGGACACTGGGCGTGAAAATGACAACTGCGTCGGTCAGAAACTAGCAATGACACTTGCGCTGTGCTTTGCGTCTTGCTGTTTTCTGGATTTTTGGAGTGCCGCTGTCCCGTGTTCCTCATGGTTTTCCTCATGTTTTAGTGATAGCAAAAAGCCAAAAGGGCCACAAGAGAAAGCTGCTCTACATTTAAAACCTGCAGGATCCAGTCAGTAAACACATGATCATTCTGTCAACTCCGGGCTTCAGTTATCTAATATTTTTTTTAAAAACTGCTATAACAGGTTTCAATTTTGTGCCATCAGTCGTTTTGAAAAATGTTTATGAGAAAGACACTTTATCCAACTAAGACAATTTACTAAACAAATGAAAATCTGGCAGCTTGTTCCAATGCAAGAGGAGTGAATTTTCATCTTTATGTGCTGAGTGTAGGCACACACACGCCTACACTCAGCACCGGCCACTTTGTACAAATTACTACAAAAACTGCTGCTACTACTCATCCTGTGGATGACTTATTATTACTTGCACATCCTTTTATGACTACTTGCACTACTCTGTTATTATTGCAGTTTTTTTGTTCTTGATCTGTGCCTTGTTATTGTCCTCCCAGACCCCCAGCTTAACTTATAATTATTTAAAGTCCTTTTTTAGTATCTTTTTATCCTAGTATTTTTTATACCCTTGTTGTTTTGTTTTGTACTTGTATTTGCCTGCACCGTGATCTGAGAGAAACGGCATTTCGATCCTCTGTATGTCCTGTACATATGGCAGAATTGACAATAAAGTTGACTTTGACTTTGACTTTATCTTGACATTGTTTACAGCAGACTAACTGTGCTGATAACAGCAGGGTTAAAGAGATCCGATGGGCCTTCAGATGTGCATGCTGTACTGTGGGAAGATGTGTGTCCAGTGTTCTGTTTGTTCTATTATGATTTGATAGCACATGTGATGTGAACGTACTGATGCGTCTATCTATTTTATGTCACTCATGAATGTGTGTGATAGCTGGATATAAAAAGGCCGGGAGCTTGCTATTCCACAGAAAACGCCCTGAGAAGAACTCCTGAGAAGACCAAATCCTCGGCTCTGTGGATTCCTTCGCCTGCTATTTCCTCTTGCAATATTCAAACCTCTCCAGCCTCCGCAGCCATGCAGCGTGGAAGTGCCAGCTGGGTCGCCGGGCTGCTCTGTGTTTGTGTTTTGGTGCCGGGAGCTTCGGGGCGACCTGTGGACGACGAGTCAGCGGTCACTCCTGAGCTGGAGGGGGCGTCGACAAGCGCCCCGAAGACGGAGAGGAGGCCGACAGCCGCCCCCGAGGTGAAGAGGGCCTCGACAGCCGCTCCCCAGGTGAGAGACGCACGGTCGAGTCGATGACGGGTTCAGAAACCTTTCTTCAGTCCAGAATCCAAATTGAGAAAATGTAGGTCTTGTTGTGGGACCCAGCAGAAACTGGTCTATGACCCGTTACAGGGCCTGATGCTGTTAAAAATCCATTATTTAGACAGTTTTTGTTTGTTTGTATTTTGTTTCCAAGAGCTCATTTAGATGCAGGATGGGGTGTATGATCAAAAACTCTGTATAAAACCAGTATGGGAAAAGCACCTTGTGTCTTAAAAAAAAGTTAAAAAAAAACAACAACAACAAAAAAACGTGTTATTCTCTGATTGGGAGCCATGCATTTTTTTTTTAATTATCTGGTTTCATTGGTGTCATAAAATCTTTACATAAAAACAAGCAGTTAGCTATAAAAAATGGAAGAGAAAGAAAAACAAAATCATCAAAATTGGTGTTCAAAGGTTTCATGCAAAAACTGATTATCAGTTACTCTAATAATAACTTGTTTAGAGTCAATAACTGTGTTTAGAGCCAGCTTTATCAAACTGTATAAATTCTAGCTGTGTCAAATTGTTTGTGTGAAGCATGCATATTTAAAAAAAAAGATTTTGTATCAGGACAATTTTGCCTACTTAACATAAACATAAACATAGAAAATGCAAACATCTCTCGAGTTATGGTACAATAGAAACCTTAGCTGATAGTTTTAATATTATACAGTGTTCAACAATTCTGATTTTCCCAGTACATTAACAACTTATAAACATCTCCTATGTGTGTGTGTTGCAGCAGTATGTGCGTAGGTCCCAGTCTCTGTCTGCTGGAGAACGGGAGTTTGTCCTAAAGAGGAAACAAACAGTTCTGGAGTCACTGAGCAGGCTGGGAATCAACAGCACACTGGTACAGTATGAAGGAGGAAGCTTCAATACTGCATGTCAAGAATCAATGTTTTCTGTCTTTCTTTCTCTCTCTCTCTCTTTCTTTCTCTTTCTTTCTTGTTTTTACACCTTCACATGTTTCCTCTATATATTCTACCAAACTTTTCCCCAGTTTTTATACATTAATATCTGGCACGCTTTCCTCCTAGTAGAACATGACCGTTATCATACAAACAGTAAACTCTGTCTGTTTTTAAAGGTGCTACATGGAACGAATCATTGCCACATTCATTCTGAAAAATGTGTATATTTACCGTAAACAAACAAGCCTCTACCGGCCTCTACTCTGCATTTTAGCTTGTGTTGCTTTACGGCACAAAACAGGAAAAGGGTTCTGTTCTTCCACAGCAAACGGAGCTAAAGCTTTCAGAGTTTCTGGCAGCAGGTGGTGGAAGGAGGGAAAGGGAGATGGAAAAAAATATTATTAATAATTATATTAATTATAAGGTATTTCATGTAATTGTGATTACATAGTGATGTTTAAAAATGCTACAAGTAGCACCTTTAATGTTGGTATTGATCCATTTTTGCATTTGTCTTACTCACTTTCTCCTGTTTATTCCCTTTGCTGTTACATCTCTTTCTCCCATTTCTCTCTCTCTCTCGCTCTCTCTCTCCCTCTCTCTCTCTCTCTCTCAGGACTCGGTTCCCCACATCGCCCTGTTGGGGTCAGGAGGGGGTCAGAGGGCAGCGGTGGCTCTGATTGGTTCACTTTACCAGATGAGAGAAGAAGGTCTGCTGGACTCCCTGCTCTACCTGGGGGGAGTCTCTGGGTCCACATGGTAACAGCACACCGGCACACACACATCACACACACACACACACGTGTGTGTGTGTGTGTGTGTGTGTGTGTGCCAATTGTTTAGAAGCACGAGGGTCACGATTCATTGAATTGAGAACTTGGGTATCCACTGATCATGAATTCCAAAATGACAAAGTCACCTCATTCATAATAACTACAATACCAAGAAACTTTACTTGTATAGCAATTTTCTAAAAACACCTGAGCAATCAATCGATAATTGATTGGATCAGTGGAGAGAAAGAGAGGGATAGAGATCTAGATAAGAGGAGAATAGAAAGAAAGAAAGCAGACCGGAGCTGTGATGGCCGAGTGGTTAAGGCGTTGGACTTGAAATCCAATGGGGTTTCCCCGCGCAGGTTCAAATCCTGCTCACAGCGATGAGATGAACAACTTCATCTAGTTTGACCTTCTGTTGGTGACTGATATGCTATAGAGAGACAACTACAGACAGACAGAATAGAAAGCACAAGATTTAAAACAGGATAAACAATTACATGAAGACCAGTCTTGACAAGTGATTTAAAAGAAGATGCTCACTTTGCTGGTCTAAAGTGCATTTTATACTTTAATGAAAATAGCATCTCCCTCCCTCCTCTCTCTCTCTCTCTCTCCCTCTCTGTCTCTGTCCCCCCCCCCCCCCCCCCTCTCTGTCAGGTCCATGGCCTCTCTGTACAGTGACCCCAGGTGGAGCGCTGACCTGGACGGGGCGGTGTCCCGGCTCTCGGGTCCTGGGGTGGGGCTGGACGAGGCTCTGGCCTGGCTGGGCGAGCGAGCGGAGGAGGAGAACTTCTCTCTCACCGACATCTGGGGACTCATCACCGCCGCCGGGATCATGAACCAGGTGACAAGGGAAGACGTGGGTAGCGAGTCGGTGCCTTGCTCAAGGACAGACTGCCCACTCACTATATCAACAAACTGATAGTGGCTCTTTATTGGTGTGTGATTCTCCATTAGGCGGGGTTTTAATTTAGAGTATGAGGTTAAAATGGATCATTTCTAACATGATAACTTCTGTCTTTATAATGGATTAGGGGAAAATGCATGCTAACTTGGTATCATATGTCATATATTAAGATGTGACTTTTTTGTGGTAAAAGTTCAGTTTTAATTGCTATTAGCGTTGCAGTTTGCCTTTCCATGTTCCAAAGAAACCATTAACATAACTTGGGACTTAGCTAATGCTAATGCTAACTACTGCGGCCGTGTTAGCATTGTTGCTATATATTAGCCGTTAGCTTTTGTGCATAGTATTCTACAACGACAGCATTTTATCCCAAGTATCAGTATCAGTAACAGTATTGTGAGTGTTTCTGTGGACAGTTTTATCCCAGCAGCCTACAGTGTCAGGAGTGTTTACTGATCAATAAGCTAACGCTTGTTTGTCGTCTGACGTCATTAAAAGTGCGATGGCAGTAAAATCGACAGAGTGACGTTTCGAATGTGATGTCATGTGATGACATCACCTGGCAGCAAAGATCAGCCAATAGCAGATGACAATTTCAGCAGAATGCTTTTTGCCATCAGATGTCAGGCTTTACACAGATTTGGGTTTGGGGTTTAGTTCCTCTTTAACGAAATTGGACAGAAGGACAAAAAATGAAATGTGATTAAATATGAAAATGAATACATTTATTAATTGTTTTTGGCATTTATTATTCTTTGCGCGCTATTGGCGCTATTTGTATAAAAAGAAAAAACAATGATCGTTGCCACAATTCTGGTCAGAAATCAGATAGAATCATACATGGATTTAATCAAAATATCAACGAGCGGATGTGTGTCTTCTTCTCAGGTGGACCTTCGTCAACTGTCTGAGGATTTGGACAGAAACGGCACCAACCCTTATCCCATCTACAGCGCAATAGACCAGAACTGCCAGCAGTCTGGGCCTGTGAAAGGTATTAAAACACACAAACACACACAAATCAGTATTCTTGAAGCAGCAACTGGCTGGTTCGCCTAAAAGGGCTTCCATAAAAAATTTGACAGTGTTGTCTGTATTACTGAACTTCAATTCTCTCTGAGTTCATCTCTCTCTGCATCTTTCTGTCTGTGATGCGCGGCTGGGTGAGAGAGCTGGTGAATTTTTAAGGTGTTTTTTTTATGTGAGATGTTCCATCATCTCTCTCTCTCTCTCTCTCTCTCTCTCTCTCTCTCTCTCTCTCTCTCTCTCTCTCTGTCTCTCTGTCTCTCTCTCTGTCTCTCTCTCCCTCTCTCAGGTAAATGGTTTGAGATGACTCCTCATGAGGCTGGCTTCACAGACTTGGGTCTCTTTGTTAACACTTCTCGTCTGGGCAGCAGATTTGGTGAAGCGGAGACGGAGGACGGAGGGCTGCAGATGGACATGGTCAAGCTTCAAGGTTTCGTCTGGCTCTTGATGACTCACACTGCAAAAACAGACTTGTCAAGTTATTTTATCTTGTATCCAGACTTATCAGGCTTTAGGATTTTTTTTTGTGAAATCATCTTATTGCACTTTTCAGGATAATACTCATCTCAGGACATTTTCTTGGTAAAAGTGAAATTGTCTTGGAGAAAGTTTCTTGTTTCCAGATTTTCTTCATTGTTTTATGATGCTCTCTTGAAAGAAGTCATGTTGGCATGAATCAAGTGAAATTTATTGAAACCAGCAAGATTATCTGCCAGTGCAGTGAGAGAATTTGACTAAAAATATCAGGAAATAAGCTGGAAACAAGACAACTTGCCATTTTTTGCAGTGCAGCAGGATAAGATGTGTAGGCTACTCCAAAATCCCACTTGTGACATTTGTTGACCCCCCCCCCCCCACACACACACACACACACACACACACACACACACACACCCCACCCCATCTCCCATGTTTCCTATCTCTCTCCACCGCACCCCATCTAAAAGAAAAAAGGGGCAGAGAAAGCATAAAATCATCTTGAAAACAAAGGAATATTAACCTGTGGAACAGATCAGAGAGCATGGCTGTGGATTATTTATGGAACAGGAAAAAAAACATATTTCTAATATTGAGCACAGTTCTCCAGCTGGGAGTCTTCTTGAGGTGTGAGTGAGTTTTGGAAGTGAGATTAGATGGCGATGCACATGAGTTCAATTGCTAGATTGCCACCTGAGGAAGAGCGAATCCACAACATCTCGCCTCCACAGCCTCTGCATGAAATATCATCTTTGCAACTGTTTGCTTGAATGTTTGTGTTTTGCATTAGAAGTGATTCTTCTCACCTTCTTTTTCTACTACTTTGCATTGGGAAACTTTTGTCGTTCTCCACACCCGTCACAGGGATACCAGAGTTGGACTAGTTGGTTAAACTCACTTATTTTTAGAGATACTCTGATTTGGCCAATTCAAGTGCGTGCTTGACTATCAAGCAACTATCAGGCTGGAAGCCACCGGATTCATGGCTTTGAGACTGTTAAGGCACTCACTGTGAAAGGAGTGTGTTTTGAGCAGGAATGACATTTGTTGTGTGTGTGTGTGTGTGTGTGTTGTTGTTGTTCCATGCAGGTGTTATGGGCAGTGTATTAGCAGATGAACAGAGCCTGGTGAACAGTATGCCTGATTGGCTGAGAGGTAAAACAAATATATTTCTTTGTCTCTTAATGGACAAATGTAGAAGAACAGTGAAGATGTCTGAATCTGTGTACCTCAGTAGTAGGTAAGCCTGACCGTGTCTGTGTGTGTGCGTGTGTGTGTGTGTGTGTAGGTTTGGTGGGTACTACAGTTACTGATGAAAACAACCTAATGGATTTGATCATTCTCTGGACTGAAGGTAATAAAGTTTATAATGAAATTTGTTTGTAATACTAACAAGTCTCGAAAATGTTTAATGGTGCATGATATACTGTGTGTGTGTGTGTGTGCACGCATGTGTGTTTATATTGTTGTGCTCCAGCTCCAGCGCAGGTTCACAGTTTCTGGGACGTCTTGGACCTGTACATGCGCGGGTACCACACTCTGGATAAGCTGGTGGACCTGATCAGAAACAACATGGAGGATCCCACCGCTCTGTCTGAGCTGGACGACCTGCAGAAGACACTGAGAGGTACCGGTGGCAGGGGCAGGGGGTAAGGGTCAGGGGTCATTCATGAACTGAACTGAGAATACATGGTGAACTCCAGTTCAGTTCCTGGAGTGTGAATGTGAAATTCTCCCAGCTGTAAGGAAACAGAATGTGAAATTAACTGGAATGAATTGAATCCGATAAAAGTTGAATTGGATTTGCTGAGTTCATTCATGAATTGACCCAAACCCCGGCTGCTGGTAGCGATGTTGATGATGATGATGACGACAATGATGATGATGATAATAATATTAACTTTATTTGTATAGCACTTTTCTAAAAGCAGAGTTTACAAAGTGCTTTACATACAATAAAAAACCCCAAAAATCAATGATGCAGAATTTCACATGATCAAATAAATAAAACAGTTGACTAATAAACATAAATAAATAAAAAATAACAAAAAAAGGAATAAAAGGTAATACAGGGGATAAATGGATACAACTAGAAAACGAACAGACATGCAGCTAAACACAGATGTGATGATGATGATGAGGAGGAGGAGGATGACGATAAGGATGAGGACCATGACTTAAAATAACAACAACGATCAACAATCATCGAACGCTCTACCCGTTCCTATTTTCCAGAAAATCTGAACCTCAACCCTTTTGCGACATTTGGAAAGAAAAGCCCGGAGGAAAGAAAGAAGATATTTGAGCGGTGGAGTCAGGAGATGCTGAAGCCCATCGAGACCTGGAGCCAGAGTCTGGAGGAAGGACCGTACAAAGACTACGGTCAGTGTCAGCGCCGTTACGTTAAGTACTACAGCATTTTAAAGTTTTGTTGTGTTTTTAAAGCAATGGTCAGGATGGTATCATATGGTATCATAAGTATTCTTTTTACTGAATAATCAGTTCCTTTACATTGTTTTGTTTTTTTACAGAATAGTCGGTAACACTTTACAATAAGGGTACATTAATTAAGGGTTAGTTAATGCTTAATAAGCATTAACTAACCCTTAATTAACAGTTAACTTATGTGTCTGGTAATCATTTACTAATGGTGTTCATGTTAACTAAGGTATTCATTTATATTTAATAGTCATCTTTATAAACTATTAAATAATGTATAAATTAATACCTTAGT